>NC_067299.1:11954983-12064840 GCF_020740795.1 Apus apus | reverse complement strand
ACTGAGCACAAGGAACATTCAGGTGCCTGACAGGCTGAGGAGACCAGGTTTTGCTACAAGCCATCAACATGTAAACTGTCCCCTTACGGTGCATCTTCCTTCACAGGGAGAAGACATTCTGGAGAGGTTGATTGTATCACTAATAGCAAGGTCCTTCTGCTCTACCTTAAGCTCAAGTGCCAGATGCTTTTCACAGGGTTAATTAATCAAAGGGTACTTGAGAATTAGTCTAGATAGACTAGACTAGCTAGCTATATGAAACTGCACTTGTACTTCTATCCTGTTAGTTCTTGTAATTGCTTTGAAGAGGCAAGGCCTGTGCAAGGTAGCCACCTGCTGCATGACCAAGTCAGCAGGAACCCACTCCAATGATGCTGTGCCCCTGCCACACAGAGGCCTTCACTGAGCATTTCTACAAGCAGTTCTTACATTGCCAAGTGAATTTTCTTCCTCTCTTCAAGTATTTTCCACATTTTGTCAATACTGAAAATTCAGGTTACAAACCAACCCCTCCAATAGCAGATTAGGAGGTAGGGAGATAGTTATTTTGTTTATTCTGGTTTTTATTATTATGGGTATTAAGAAGAGATGTTTGGTTAGTTGTTTGTTTTTAGTGACACAGTTGAAGATTCTTTTCCAACAGACCAATACTGCTCTCCTTCACTAGGGATAAAGTTTCAAGCACTGAATAAATAAGAGAGGTGAATGACAAAGAAATAGTCTATTATGATTACCAAGCTTTATGTGGGTTATGACAATAATGAAATCATATAATGGACTACTTCCAACAGCCACATCATATCTTCTATCCAGATGTTATGCTGAAGGAGAGAGTATAAATTCAGCTTAGGAAGAAATTCTCACATGTGGAAGAAGGTGTGTAATTCCTGAAGGATGTTATTCCATCAGTCAGTGCTATAACAATTACAGTTTATTCTGGAAATTAATGTCTACAATTTTTTCATAAAAGCATAACAAAATAATCTGTAACTTCACCTTTGATAATTTTGGCCATAGGATTTGACCTAAGGATAATCCTAGGATTGAAAGAACCTTCTACTGTACTTCAGCCATACCAGAACTATTCCTAGAGACAAGTCAACTGCTCTCGACATGATAGACATTGCCCCTTCTTCCTAAGAAAGCCTGGTATTGAAACAATTCATAGCAAGTTCCATTTCTCATTTGCTTCATTTTTTTAATTTTTGACTTTGAGCATTCATTCTGGATTGGATTCACACAGACCAGCTGTTCCGTCCACAACCCAGAGCGTCCTCCCAATTCCTCTGTGGGATCCAGACTGGGCACACGCCCTGTACCCGTGGCTGCAGTTTCTGTGCAGAGCACACCGCACGGCTCATCCTGACATGAGCCACAGACCGGAGAGATTCAGGGGGCAGAAGACACACACAGTGGTGCACAAATCAATCTTGCTTCTGTTAAGTGCTTTCTATGGGTTTTTCAAACACATTCCAACAACCACCATAACACATCAACGGCCTCAACTTCCTTCCACTCCCCTGCCCCCATTATGGGAAGTGTTGGCTAACTGGACGATCAAGGAGCTAACAATCATCTTACACTAATTTCATTTCTTAAGTTCTTTCTCAATGAATCTGGCTTTACAGTTTTGATGGAGAGGAAAAAATGTGATCTCAGAAGTGAAATTTTGAATTATATTTCTCCCCTTGCTGCAGGCTAGATTTCACTATTATAATTTTTAAAATATTACCAGAAACACCCTGCCTGTAGTATTTCTGTCCTGCAGGCAACCACAGGATAGAGGAACAGAAGTGAAAAATGAGAAAATATTGCAGGAAGCAAAGGAGTTCTGGTTTCTCATAAGAAAAAAGAGGAAAGAGGTGGTCACTTAGTACAAATGAGGAAGATAAAGGTCAGGGAGTGGAAGAGGCAAAGCAAGACAAGCAAGACAAATGACTATTAGAGGGGCATCAATACACTGAGGATGTAAATTGTAAGACTGCCAGGCAGCAGAGTGCTGAAGTTCTGGAATAGTCTCTGAACTGGAAAGGCAAGACAAGTCATCTGATGTTATGTGGCATAAATGTTGTTGATGGGCGAGTCAAGAGATTTATTTTAATTCTATGGTCTCCTCTCTTTCAGACTTGCTCTCTTTTGTTTACTGAAATGTCAGCACATAGTATAACTGCAGTGTTGAAGCGGTAAAGCAGCACAGGAGTCTTCCTGTTTGGGACCATGCAAAGGGATATGAATACCCTCTTACTTCATTTTTAAGAGGGAATCCACTCAGATTACTCAGAGCAGTTCACACAAGTGTACAAGTCTCCACTTTTACCTCGTAAATACATAGAAAATAGAAAAAGACCATTAAAGTCTTGCTTTTACAGCAAGATCTGCTTGCTAATTGCTTTCAGTTATATTTTCTGAACTAGCTTCTGTTTCTGAAAGTACAAAAAAGATACTGTGGCTTAATTTGTGACTATTCAATCCTCAAGTGACAAAAGCACAAACCACAGCAGCCAGGTTCCACACTGTGTGAACCTCATACTCCAGGGAATGTGGCAAAAGGTTATTTTGGCCACATTGTTATTTGAGACTCCAATAGCACGCGATAATGTAGCCCAAACCCTATGATGTTGATGACAAAGGCTGACAAACACCTTCTATCAAAGTGATTGATAAACTCTTTGCCATCTTGAATAATTGTTTCCTGCAGCTTCTGAGCTCTCATTCTGTCCTGCCTTCACAGCTCTGAGTCCACTGGGCAGCTTCCAAGCCTTGAGCAATCCATCTCTCCAGCAGGTCTGAGAGCAGTAGATGTATAGAGCTCACTGCCACCCCAACACCCATCATCTTCCAGCATCATTTCTTCTTAATGGGATGGCTGGACCTGAACAGAAAAGAAAGGAAGAAAAGGAAGGAAAGGAAGAAAAGGAAGAAAAGGAAGGAAAGGAAGAAAAGGAAGAAAAGGAAGAAAAGGAAGGAAAGGAGGGAAGAGGGAAGAGGGCAGGGCAGGGCAGGGCAGGGCAGGGCAGGGCAGGGCAGGGCAGGGAAGAGAAGGGAAGGGAAGGGAAGGGAAGGGAAGGGAAGGGAAGGGAAGGGAAGGGAAGGGAAGGGAAGGGAAGGGAAGGGAAGGGAAGGGAAGGGGAAGGGAGGGCAGGGCAGGGCAGGGCAGGGCAGGGCAGGGCAGGGCAGGGCAGGGCAGGGCAGGGCAGGGCGGAAGGAAGGAAGGGGGGAAGGAAGGAAGGGCGGAAGGAAGGAAGGGCGGAAGGAAGGAAGGAAGGGCGGAAGGAAGGAAGGAAGGAAGAAGGAAGGAAGGAAGGAAGGAAGGAAGGAAGGAAGGAAGGAAGGAAGGAAGGAAAGGAAGCATCCCAGAGAGTAACAAAAGCAGGGACTCGAGAAGATCCACACACTGGATATAGGAAGATTTATGGGTTCACTGTCTTTCTCTTTACTAACCCAGTAAAAATTTCAGCCTTACCAAGCATCCCTCTCAGGATTCATTCTGCACCTCTCACAGCAACTACTGTGTGTCACAAGTATTTGTGTCCCAGTGAAGGGACCAAACACACCAGCATAAAAGTTTCTAGCGTAAGGGCTTCTAACAAAGTCCTCACAGCAACTCATGTACCCTGACAATTCCTTTCTCACAGAAAATGCATTTTCTGCAGCACTAAGATCAGATGTTTCTCTCTTTCTGTCCAAATTACATAATCACTTACTGAGGGTGGACTCAATCCCCCTCATCCAGGTCATCAATAAAGATGTTGAATAGGACTGGGCCCAGTACTGATCCCTGGGGGATAGCACTTGCCACTGGACGCCAGCTGGATGCAGCTCCATTCACCATCACTCTCTGGGCCTGGTCATCCAGCCAGTTTTTAAACCAGGCAAGGGTGCACCTGTCCAAGCCATGGCCTGCCAGCTTTTCCAGGAGGATGCTGTAGGGGACTGTGTCTAAGGTTTTGCTGAAGTCGCAGTAGACCACATCCACAGCCTTCCCCTCATCCACTGGGCAGGTCACCCAGTCACAGAAGGAGATCAGATTGGTCACGCAGGACCTTCCTTTCCTAAACCCATGCTGGCTGGACCTGATCCCCTGGTTGTCTTCTCCATGCCGCTTGATGGCACTCAGGATGTTCTGCTCCATAACCTTGCCAAGCACCAGGGTCAGGCTGACAGGCCTATAGTTCCCTGGATCCTCCTTCTGACCCTTCTTTTGGATGGGGTCACATTGGCCAACCTCCAGTCATCTGGGACCTCCCTGCACAGCCAGGATAGGTGATATATGATAGTGACTTAACCAGATCTTCCACCAGCTCCCTCAGCACCCTGAGATGAATCCCAGCCAGACCCATGGACTTGTTGGGATCTAAGTGGCACAGCAGGTCCCTAACTACTTCCTCCTGGATTACAGGAGGGGGATTCTGCTCCCCATCCCTGTCTGCCAACTCAGGAGCCCAGATATCCTGAGGGTATTTTTGTCAAAGACTGAGGCAAAGAAGGTGTTAAGTACCTCAGATTTTCCTTTGTCTTTTTTGACTATGTTCTCCCCTTCATCGAATAAAGAATGGAGATGTTCCCTGGCATTTATGTATTTATAGAAGCACATTTTATTATCCTTAACAGAAATCGACAGATTAAGTTCTAACTGAGCTTTTGCATCTCTAATTCTCTTTCTACATGCCCTTACAATATCCTTAAGTGCTTCCTGATTGACCTGCCCCTTTTTCCAAAGTTGATATAGTCTTTTATTATTTCTGAGTTCTTGTAATATTTTACTGTTCATCCAGGCTGGGCTTCTTCCCCGCCGGCTCCTTTTTTGGCCCACAGGGACATCCTGCTCTTGCACCTTCACAATTTCATTCTTAAGGTGTGTCCAGACTTCGTGGGCTCCTCTGTTTCTGAGGGCTCCTTCCCAAGGGACTCTCTGAGCCAGCACCCTGAATAGACCAAAGTCAGCCATCCAGAAGTCCAAGGCAGATGTTTTGCTGACAACCATCCTAACTTCACCATATACTGAAAATTCTATCATATCATGGTCGCTGCGCCCAAGACAACCTCCAACCACCACATCTCCCACCAGCTCTTCCCTGTTCGTAAACAGTAGGTCAGGTATGGCACGACCTCTGGCAGGCTCCCTGACCAGCTGTAGCAGGAAGCTATCTTCCACACATTCCAAAAACCTCCTGGATTGGCCCCTTTCTGCTGTGTTGTACTTCAGCAGACATCTGGTAAATTGAAGCCCCCCACGAGAACCAGGGCTAGTGAGCGTGAGACATCTGTGAGTTGTTGAAAGTATATCTTCATTGCCTACTTGGAATATCAGTAATGGGTAGTAATCCAAGGGCTGAACTAGGGTAGGGTGTTTCTTCCATATATCCTTAACCCTGGCTCCATGGAGTCAACTCCCTAAGAACTGTGTCTGACCTGCACATAGGGCTTTCCACTCCCTCTAGATGTGAGTCACCTATGACAAGTACTTGCCTTTTTTTCTTAACTGAGGTGGTTTTGATGCAAGATACAGACTGACTTGGCCTCAGGGACACCTCCAAGTTTGGTGAACCATCATCCATATTACCATTTTGTTCTCCTTGCAGAGCATGGCATCTATTTTGCAAGGTCATCTGGTGAGTGTGAACTCTAGGGACATCCTTACCACACCACTTGTGCCACACACAGGTCTGTGTGGTCTTGGATGCTCTTCTCAGCTTCTGGCAAATAGGATTTGGTTTCCCAGCTGGAGGGGCTCCTCCCTTTGTGTTTATATTTACATTTGGGGCAAAACCACCAGTCCTACATCAGTGTTGTTTTCTTTCCACACCTTTCTGGGGGCCGAGTCCAGCACTTGCAGTATTTTCAGCTCCAGGAGCTGGTGGAGTTCTTCATGTCGTGGCAGGTGGTGCCCCCTTCCTTTCAATTGCCTTGCACAAATCAGCAGCATGGAGGGAAATTCCAGCCTGGATGCAAATGTCCTGCTGGCACTGACAGCCCACGGCAGTGCTCCCTGCTGTCCCTGGGGAGCAGCCAGGACCCCATTCACAGACCCACCTTGTCATCTTCCTCCCTGGAGCGGGACAAGGAGCTGCTGAAGAACATTCAGGCCACATTGCTGCAGGTGCAAGGGGACCACCAGGAGCTCAGCTGGGTCACAGGGAGCCTCCTGGGAGAGTGTCACCAGCAGCAGCAAGATCTCGTGGCTAGTGGCTGTCCTTGTCTGAGCCAGGATAGAACCAGTTTTCTTCCTAGTAATTGAACTTTTCAGCTCAGTCCCTTCTCAGTAGCTGCTGTTTTGGTTTGACCCATCTCTCCTCTGGAAAATGGCTGTTTTACTAAAGCTGGAACACAAAGCCCAAGCCCACGGTGTCCTTCAGCTGTGGAGCACCCTGAGGTTGTGGAGTCTTATTCCTGCCTCTCCTGCTGCCTGCAGGACAAGCTCCCCCTCAGCACACCCGGGTCCCAGGGTGTTTTACATGCTCACCTCATGGTGAGGCGTTCCCCAGGAGAAGATGCATTTGTTCATCTCCTGAGGAAGTGTTTTCTAGAGAAGCAGAGGGCAAAGGGGAAATGGCAGCAATCAGGATTGCCTGGAGAGTGCCCTGGCACCCACTGCTCACGGCAGCACAGCACCCGCTGCCCCAGGGTGTTAGGAGAGAGGAGGGAGGAAGGAGGAGGGAAAAGAGAGGAGAGAGGAAAGAGGAGCGAGGAGAGCCTTTAGTCCAACCTGGCCCTCCAGACATACCAGGACATGAATGAGCTCCCACTCTCTGCCAGGTCTAAGTCATCATTCATCCTAGTATCCAGAGGTGGCCTTTGGCTTGCTCTGGGCTTGCACACCCCTGCTTGTGAGCCAGAGGAGCAGTTTCCCTGTGGAGAGAAAGGAGCTGTGCCCCCAGGGCCTGCTCCATCTCCTTGGGGGATCTGGGACTGCACTTCCAGCCCTGTGGGCACTGTGGGCAGTGCCCCCAACCAGGCAGTAGGGCCATCCTGTGCCAGACACTCCATAGCCACCTCTGGAAGGGCTGGGAGGTGGGAGGACATCAAATCCCCAGCAGCAGAGAGCTCCTTACCACCCCAGCCAGCAGCTCCCTCCTCTGGCACCAAGCCCAGGCCACCCCCTTGGGTAACCTGTGTTCTGCCAGCACGCAGTGACTGGTGCTTCAGGAGGAAGAGGAGGTGATGGTCGGGGAGCCCCAGTGTGGCAGGGACACCCCGTCACTCCGCTCTTCCCAGCAGCTTTAGCGCCAGCAAACCTTGTCTGTGCTGGAGTCCAGCCCCTCCTGTCAGCTGCACAGACAGAGATGACAGTTTTCAAGGGCAGCAAAGTCTGTGACCTGGCACATTTGTTTCCAGCTCCACTCTGGAGTTTCCATCATTGCTAATTTTGGTCTCTCCCCATCACGTCCCCGGCCTGTCCCGGCAGCAGGGAGCGGGGCCCAGCAAGCTCGACCGGTGGTGCGGGACCGGGCAGGACCAGGGGCTGCAGGAGCTGCTGCAGCAGAAGAGTCTGGCCTGGCCTGGCTGCAGGGGGCCGTGGCTCTTTCCCTCGCCCAGGGGCCATGCTCAGGGCAGCTCCTGCCCCCTCTGCCCCTGCGGTGTTGGTGGCTGCGTGCAGCTTGGGCTGAAGCTGAAGAGATGGCGAGAAGGTGAAGTGGCTGGAGAAGGACAAGAGCGGGTCTGGCTGGAAGCTGCCCGCAGCCCACAGACAGCAGCCTCTCCGCCTGAGGAAGGCTCCCTGTGAGTGGTCCTGAGCAGAGTAGGTGGCCAGTGTGCCCCATGGGGCTGTGTGCATGACCAGAGCCCAGCCCGGCTGTGTGGCACTTGTGTGTGCACATCAGGCTGTGCATCCAGGAAATCTCATCTTGTTCCAGCTGAGAGGGGCAGAGACAGAAGTGTCAGGACTTTAAACTCTGCCAGCAGCACTGACAGCAGGACCTGTGGTGAGCCCCGGACCCCTGGGGCCACATCGCCCCTCTTCAGCCTCCGGATCCCTCCCTATGCCTGTGCCCCTCTGCCTTTCCCTCCCTGGTGTCATTATTTTGCGCCCAGTACCTCTCTTCTCTCTGCCCCTGTGTCCTGCTCCCTGTTTCTCCCTCTCTCATTTCCAGGCCCTCTCTTGTTCAACCATTTTGCCCTCCCCTGTGTTTTCCTTGCGCTCTCTGTCCGGCTCTGAGCCGCTCTTTAATTCTGTCTCTCTCCTGCAGGCCATGGCTGTTTTTTTTGTTCTCTGCCTCTTTGTCCCCATGTGCATCCCTCCCTGTTTTTCATCACGTCTCTGGCCTCTTGCCTGTCATGCTTTTTCTCTTGCCACCAATGTAGAATCATAGAATCACAGAATGGTTAAAGTTGGAAGGGACCTTAAAGACCATCAGGTCCCAACCTCCCTGCCGTGAGTGTATGTCTCGCTCCCTTTCACATCCTCTTTCTCTCTCTCTTTCCTTCTCTTTCTCTCTCCCTCTGTCCGTCTCACTGTCTCTGGAGTTTTTGGCATGCTGTATCCCACTGTCCCTCTCCTTCTTCCTGTCCATCTCTTTACTACCCGTCTCTGCTGCTCCCTGATGCCACTTCCATTTTTTGTCTTCCTGTATCTCTCCACAGGACTCCATATCCCTCCCTTTCTTTCTCCCTCCCTCTTGTGAGGCTCCAAGTCTCTGTCTCTCTCTCTCTGTCACTGTTCTTGTGTGTCTCTCCCTCCTGCTCCATGTCCCACCGCTTCTCACTATATCCTTCTGTCCTGCTTCCTGGCCCTTTCCTTTTTCACTCCTTCTCTGCATCCAGGATCCCTGGACAGTAGGCTCAGGGCACATATGTGGAGGGTCCCTCATCAGCCCACAGTGGGTCCTCACAGCAGCCCACTGCTTCATCAATGCCAGGTAAGGAGGACCAGGAAGGAGGATGTCCCCCCAGCACAAGCAGGTGCCCCGTCTGCAGCACCACGTCCTCCTCCCATCCCGTCTTCTTGCAGCATGGCCAGTTCCTGGGCACTCAGAGCCCAGCTGGGAGCCTGCTCAGGAGAGGGCTGGGCTGGTGCCCCTGCCTCCTGGCAGCCTCCAGCCTCACGTTCCTGGAGCCAAAGACCAGAGCAGCTACACTCTCGGCAGTGCTGCTTCCCTCTCCCCTGTAGGAGGCAGAAGGCAGGAGCCGCTGGGCTGCTGCAGCTCAGGGCTCCTGTTCCCCTGACGCTCTCTCCATCTGCCTTCCAGCTACATCTCCACGTGGCGCGTGGTGATCGGGGCCAACCGCTTGTCTCGGCTGGGCCCTGAGGTCCAAGTGCGCCACATCAGGCAGCTCCTGATCCACGAGCACTATAACGCACCCACGCATTGGAACGACATCGCCCTGCTGGAGCTGGACCAGCCCGTCCAGTGCAGCTCCTACATACAGCTGGCCTGTGTGCCTGACATCTCGCTGAGAGTACAAGAGCTGAAAACCTGCTACGTCAGTGGCTGGGGTGCCACCACTGCCAGATGTGAGTTCCCAAAAAGTCCTCGTGTCCTGAGTGCCAACTGGGCACACTGGGGAGCCAGGCTGGGCTTGCTGAGAGCAGGGGCCAAAGCCAGAGTCAAGCTGTGGGGATGTCTGCCCAGAGAGAGGTGGGCCTGACCCATTGTGCAGAACAAGACAGAAGGGGAGCACCAGCCTTCAAGAGGCAAAGCCAAGCTGCAGGGAAGGGGTTTGCCCAGACAGGGGCGATGTACTGGCAGCGACCTGCAGGGTGCTAATTCCTTTCTGTGCTCACAGCAGCCTCTGTAAACGAGAGTGATGTCCTGCAGGAGGCCAGGGTGCACCTCATTGGTACCGGCATCTGTAACAGCAGCTGGTGGTACAGAGGGGAAATCCACCACCACCACCTGTGTGCTGGCTATGAACAGGGTGTTATCGACACCTGCCAGGTAGGACTCCAGTGCAGGCTTTGCCTGACAAGTCACCCTCCCCTGGGTCCCCACCACTGCTGGGACTCACCTCCCCTTCCCCAACCACAGCTCAGTGCCCCCTTCTCCCAGAGGCCCAGCCAGTGCTCTTGGCAGCCCATGGGTACAGATCCCAATCCTGGAACCTCCATCTTCCACAGCTCCAGGAGCTCTGTGCAGGACAGAGAGCCCCACAACTCCCTTCCAGACACAGTTCTGTCATCTCCAGCCCTGAGCAGAGCCTCTCTGTGCAGCCAGCACAGCTCAGGCAGGTGCTGTAAGGAGGAGACCCCATAGTGCTGTCAGGGGCCACCCAACACCACCTTCACTCTCTCCTCTGCTGCTCTCCTCTGCTGCAGGGTGACAGTGGTGGCCCTCTGGTCTGCAAAGATAACTGTGGTGACTACTTCTGGCTGGTTGGATTGACCAGCTGGGGGAGAGGATGTGCAAGAGCAAGACAGCCTGGGGTTTACACTTCCACACAGCACTTCTACAACTGGATCCTGGTGCAGCTGGGACTGCGTGCAGCAGGGAGGGCTGCTGAATGAAGAGGATTCAGTGCAAGCTGCAGTGTTCCATGGCAATTTCCTTTTGGGGCAATGCCTGCTGATCCAAAGGCAGATTTGGTGTCAAAGGCCTGCTCTGTCCTGTCCACGCTCCCTTGGATGCACTCAAATGCGTGAGTTGACTTAGTTCTTGAAATAAAGGTGCCAGTTTTCACAGCTAACCCTGCTCCAGTCCAGTTCAATCTCCTGTACAAAGCAAGGACTTCCATGCTGGGCACCTGCAAAATGAGGCAGCAGGCAGACAAGGGCACACAGGGAGAGTCACTCAAAAGGGCTGAAACCTGCCTGGCTGGAGAGGAGAGTGTTCCAAGGCACCACGGGATGAAGAAGACACATGGAGGCTTGGAAAAGTCTGGGGGAAAATGTGACATGCAGGGAACTGTGGGGGATCCGTTAAGGCACAGGGGCTGATGACTGGGGCCTGGCGTGAGCCTCAGCTGCCTGAACAGACACTGGGACCTCCTGAGCATGGCAAGAGTTTGAGTTTGCTGAGCAGAGCAAACCCAGTGAGACACTGACATGAGTTACAGTGCGATGAGGTAGAGCCACATCTTACTGGGTAGGTACGGGGAATGATATGATGAGGTGGTCACACTTCAGAGAGAAGGGAAGAAAGAGCTGGAGTGATTTTGGGGAGAGGAGTGGCAGGGACAGCAACACCCAGGAAGCAGCATCAGGAATGCCATGGAAGTCCAAGATGACCTAGGGAACAGCACCTGAAGCACCACGTCTGTTCACCGGTGTATCAAACCTGGGAGCAAGGGGGAAAAGCTACCCAGGGATAGGTCCCTTGTTTGGGAGGAGACAAGCGCAGAGAAAGGGAGGAGTCAAGGAAGATGAGGGGATGCATAAGCATGGAAAATGGAGAGAAGGGGGGGGATCAAGGAGCCAGTGGCTCAAAAGCTGCTGGTTGGTTTGCTTGTTTGCCTGAGCCCTGCACCTGACCACCTCCATCCATCCTGCCTTCTGGAGAGTGATTCCAACTCCTTTTCTGTGTGGCCCCACTCTGTGCCCAGGGGGCGGTGGGTCCAGAGGCCGGGCTGCTGGCAATGCAGAGGGACCATGGGTCCTGGGGACCCGTGGTTGGAAACAGCAACAGGACTGGCTGACGAGGAAGCTGGAAAGAGCCCCGATCTGTACCAGTTGCTGGGTGAGTAGCTTGTCAACCAGCCATAGACTTTAATTGAACTTAATTCCCATGCCCATATTGAAGGGACCCATGAATCTACCATGCTCAGGAATTCAGGGAATGATGTGTGTGCAGGTCTCACTGCTGACCATCTGTCCTGACCAGCTGGAGAGGAAGAGGAGGACGGGGTGGTGCCTTTTGTGTGAAGTGGGTGCTGGTGAAGGTGCTGCTCTGCCTCTGTTCACCTGCTTTTCCATTCATGCCTGTGAAATAGGTGTACATGTTCTGGAATGGGCTCTGGCTCTTGGGAAGACAAACTGAGTCTTGCACCTGCGCAGGGTGTGTCATGGTTCCTCAGGTGGGTTGACCTTGGCTGACCACCAGGTCCCCACCAAGCCACTTTATCAGTCCCCCTTCTCAACAAGACAGCAGGACAAAATATGATGATATAAACTTGAGGGTGGAGGTAAGGACAGGGAGATTCCTGACCAGTCACCACCAAGGGCAAAACAGACTCAACCTGGGGAAATCAGTATAATTTATTGACAATTAATTGTAACAGAAGAAGTAAAACAAAACTAAAAACACCTTCTCTCCATCGTCCCTCCTTTATTCCCAGGCTCAACTTCACTCCTGTATCTTCTGCCTCCTCCTCCTGCTGAGCAGTGCATGGGAGCAGGGGATGGGGATTGCTCTCAGCTCATCACATTTTGCCTCTGCTGCTCCTTCATCCTCACACTCTTCCCCTGCTCCAGTGGGGGGTCCCCCAATGGGATACAGTCCTTCAGAAACTTCTCCAATGTGGGTCCTTCCCACTTGAAGCAGTTCTTCAAAAACTGCTCCAGCATGATTCCTTTCCACAGTGTGCAGACCTTCAGGAACGACTGCTCCAGCATGGGTCCCCCCATGGACTATAGGTCCTGCCAGAAAACCTGCTCCTGCACAGGGTACTCTCCACAGGTGACAGCTCCTGCCAGGAGCCTGCTCCATTCTGGACTCTCCAGGGGCTGCAGCTTCTCTCAGGGCACGTCTACCTGCTGTGGCATGGGGTCCTCCATCAGCTGCAATGTGGACATCTGCTCCACTATGGTCCTTCAGGTGGAGGACACCTGCACGTGGGGGGACCTCCTGCGACATCACAGTCTTCCCCATGGGCCGCAGGAGAGTATCTCCTCTGACACATGGCCCATCTCCTTTCCCTCTCTTGACACCACTGACCTTGGTGTCTGTAGAGTTGTCTCTCTCTCCGTTTCTCATTTCTCTCCCTGCAGCTGCTGCACAGCATTTTTTTACCTCTTCTTAAATAGGTTCTTACCAGGGTGTGACTGGGCAGAGGTGGGTGTCCCTCGGAGCTGGCTATTTTTCTATTGAATCTACTAATGAGTACCCTGTGACTATCAATCCCCCCTTTTCTTTAAACTTTGTAAGTTCCTTTACAAAGTTTCTAGATTTCCATATTTCATTAGCTTAGGTAAAGCCCAAATTCTTAGTCAGTTTCTTCACCTTATACCATAAAAGACAATTAACAACTGTCAGTATAATCACAAACACCAATAGTATCAAAAGTGGTTGAATTAAAACGTTCAAGATTCTTTTTGCAGAAGGTTAGTATCCTGTAAAGATATCCCACCAATGATGAGCAGTTTCAGATTCATTTTGACTAGACAATCCAATAAGTTCATCTTTGGCTATTACTGTTTTAACTATAGACTCAGCCAAGGTTTTATTTTGCTTCTTCAAATGTTCTCGAAGTTCTTGAGACTGGTTCAATATCTCATTTAATTTCCCCAGAGACAAGCTTGCATTATGTAGGTTCAAGCTTTCATAATGCCAAAACATTGCCACCTGTTCCTCTGTATATGCAAAAAATGAATATGTTTGTCTGTGCCAAGTCAAAACGGGTTATATTTTTAAGACACCCTAGAAACATGGTGGCCACTCCATATTCTTCAGCTACTGATTAACTGTTAGTTACTAAGCATACATGTCTAGCGCTAACCTCGATAAGCATTTTAAACACATTAGGAGACAGGATCATTCATTTGCAACTATTGACAGAATGTTCTAACAAGCAGGGTTCGTATAAGTGGGATTGTTGATCACATAAAATGCATTTCCAATATCCTTCCCTTGAAATTCTAGTAACCAATATTATAGGTTCCCTGACCCAAGTAGAGTGTCAGTAAAACTAAAAATTTGTACATTACCTCAGGGTTGGTCATATTATAGAATACCAATTTTCCTGCACACCACAGGTCATAGCACTGCACAAATTGTGAATAAGCTTTTATCCAATGTTTAGGATGGACCCATTGTCCAAAAAGGTTTCTCCACATGAACTCATTATTACCCATGAAGTAGGGTACAGACAGTCCAGTCCATAAATTTTGTCATTTTTTTCCCAATTACTGGTCTCCCAAGTGAGTCTCCCTCTGCTCTCCTTGTTTATGGAGGTGTTATTCCATTGGTTTCAAAGGAAGCACTCCTTAACCTATACCAATGTGACACTGGTCAAGTTTGGACATAACACGAAGTTCATTCCATGCCATTCCGTCAATTTACTACTTCTAGTATAGGGTTGCCATATAAAGCAGTTCTTGGAGAAAATGGACAGACATCCCAGTATTGTCTTCCCAAGGCCACTTGAAACCATCAGCTGATCCTTCTCAAGGGCCAACTAGGAATGACTGTTCCCATAAACCTGAAATTAAGACATAGCAACATTAACATTAGTTTCACATCAGTCTTACAGATGTGGGTCCTACAGGTTGAGATTGCCATGATCTGCCAGGCGCCTTCTTGACTCTGGAATAGTGGATCCAGGTGTCATGTTTTTCAAGCTTGACTGCAATGTAGGTTGTGAGTAGAACTTGAAAGGGGGCCCTCCATTTCTCTTTGAGAGGATCACCTCTGAAATGTTTTTAACATAAACCAAATCTCCAGGTTTAAACAAATGCACCAGGGCATCCAAACCCCAAGCTCTGGTAGACATTACCCTTCTATTTACTTGCAATTGTTTCCCTGGTGCAATCAGATATTGTTGTATATTAATTCCTCCCACCTGAGTGAGATCCTGTCCTTGGTATCTAGTTTGAAATGGTCTTCCATACAAAATTTCAAAAGGACTCAGCTTTTCCTTAGTTCTTGGTTTGATTCAGAGCCTTAATAATGCAATAGGGAGGCCTTAATCCCATCTTAAATGTGAGTCTTGACAAATTTTACTTAATTGTATCTTTATCAAATTATGCATCTTTTCCACTTGTCCACTTGCTTGCAGGTGGTAAGCCGTGTGCAATTTCCAATTAATTTCTAAGAACTGACTAACCTGCAGAACTACTTATGACACACAGTGTGATCCCTTATCAGAGGAGATCGCTTCTGGGACTCCAAACCTGGGAATAATTTCTTTCAATACAATTTTACTGGCTTCCTTTGCTTGACTGGTGTGACATGGAAAGGCCACAGGCCAACCTGAGAAGGTATCTACTAACACCAACAAATATCTATACCCATTTTGCAGCGGTAAGACTGAGCAGCTGGAGTGGGCCTCCACCCCTCGGATACCTATCTTTTTCTCCATCCTCTCAGGAAGGCCTTTGGGATGCAAATGAGAGGGACTACAATGGGGTTTGACACCCTTTCCAGCAAGTACGTGTCCTGAGGGCTGGTCTCTCACACCACCCCGTGGCTCAAACACACTGCAGTCTTCCTTTGTGGTGATTTTTATATACAGAAAAAGACCAGTCCTGGATCCAGCATTGGGCCAGCCAATGGAGAGGGAGAGCTGGTGTCAGTGAGGCTCCCCAACCCCACCATTGCAGCTCCCTGTTTTCAAGTGTGATTGACTCCTAAAAGCAGCAACAGGCATTCAGGTATGTATAGCATGGTCCATTTTCCCAGGTAACACCTGAGGAGTTGGAAAAAGGGCTTAACATCTCTTTTCTCTGTCATACCAACAACTGGTATAGAAAACTTATCTAAGGGTCCCTTGCAAGAATATAGAACAGCATAACTAGTTCCCATATTTGCAAAAAATTAACCCTGTCCTTCCCCAGCTTTATTGTTCTGCTAGGGAATTTAATTCCACCCCCAGTCAGTCTGAGTCCCTATTTCAATCTATTGTCCCTATTTTAGAGATAGGATCTAATTTAGACCTAGAGGAGCCCCCTTCTGCCGAAGACTGGGGACAATTCCTTTTCCAATGCTCTTCTTGCTTACAATACACACACTGATTTAACCCAACCAGCAGTGCCTCATAGACAATATCTCACTCGTCTCACTCTGCCCTGGCCTCTGCTTTTTGCTGGCCACGCATTCTGTTACCCAGGGCAGACCAACCAGTAAACAACATGTTAAAATTTTTACAGTTACCTTCCAGGTCCAAGTATATCAATTTTCTAGCAGGCTTGTATAGTCTCTCTGAAGAGATTGAAAATGCTTTGTTAGACCCCTGTTTAACCTCATGCACAAGTTTGTTCAGTTTGGTTTGCAGGTCCCATTCTGGACCCCATACAAAATTAATTGTTGACATCCCTCTAATCTGTCCATGTTCCTCCTGGAGTTAGGATTCCAGTCTGGATTCTCCCTGGGCATAAGATGATTAATGCAATCTTCTGGATATTTACATTCCACTTCTTTAGCTTTTCCAACTATTCACTTTTTCTCATTACCAAAAAGGATTTTTTAAAATGCCTGGATATTCCCTCAGGTGAGGTTATATATCATGATTGTTTTGAGTAGCTCAAACACTTTCTTTGGATTGGCCACACAAGCTGTTTCCAATTTAACAAGTCCAATGCTTTAAAAGGGACATGCACATCAACAAGCCATCCCTCCATCTTGACTGCTTGTCTTAATGGGTCATGAACAGCAGGACACTGCCTCCCCAGTCTTCCAGCCACCTGACTGGAATCTGTATCCTCCAAAAGCCCACTCGCCCCCTTTCACTCCTCTTCATATTGCCAGGGTGGAAAGGTAGAGCGAGGGTACCATTAACTGCATATCCTCTATATTCTCATTCCCTTTCATTGACTTATAACAACTTTCCTTACTAAACTTACATTTTACCATCGTAAAACCACCCACACATGGCATATCATCTCATCCTTCTTCACGTTTGCGAAACCACATTGACTGCAATATAATATTGCTATCCACGAATTACCAAGTTTTTCCAGGCAAGGGGTTACTCCCAAACTTATTCCAGTTTCCAGAATACATCCTAATGGTGAGCATTTGGTAATGTCACGTCCTGCTGAAGATATATTACCCATTTTAATAACACAAATACAAGACACAAGTGAAACAAAAAGACAACATCAGACACAAGTTAAACAACACTTTTTAACAGTTAACAGAGACAAGTAAAACAACGAGATTTTTTTCCTAATACCACCTTAAGACTGTCTCTTTCCCATTTTAGTCAGATCCCAATCAATACACCATAGTGCAACAGACCAAGTAATTCAAAAGATCAAAATTGCTATAACCAGACAAATCTTATTCAAATCACAAAGACAGAAACCATAATGTGGTAACAAAAGGACAAATTCCCAGGAACCAAGTTAACCAATCAGGGGATCCCCATTCTAAACTTGAGAGCTTATAGGATACGAGGAAGGGGGTTTGGGATATGGACGTTACTCACACAAACAATTATTACAGCTACAGTTAAAAACATATCTGCATACACCGCTTCTCCCATTTTTCCTCTCATCTCAAAAATAACATTAACTGCAACAAGGTATTATAATTCAAAGTTCCATTTAAAAGGCCACTTCTCCCCATCTTCCAACTTATACAATGACCACCACTGATTACAGTATTGTATCAAAGTTTTCTTTTCCACACTTCCACCCTGGTGGTCCCCCTATCACTCTCTTTCCAATGAGCTAAAATGCAAGCCAAGGGACTTTTCTTTAAAACTCCTTCACTCTGCTGCTCTCCATTATGTAATACACCACACAGGAATTTTCTTACAGCAACATAAAACAATTAAGCTTTCCAAAACATTAGCGTTTCACTTGCTTCACAATTAGACTACATCTCAGTCACTCAAGATACCCAATTCGCAAATCTTTCAACCATTCTCATAAAATAAAACAATGCAATTCCTACTAACAGTTCCAAATGGAAGATCAATAATAACTCAATATCCAGATAACACTTACCAAGTTCACAACGTATAATAACATTTACCAAGTATGATTACCAGGAAATCAATGCCGAACCAATAGCACAGTCACCTATGGTGAACCAAAAGCACACTCACCTGTTTTCCTGGTTTGAGCCAGGGTGAAGCCACTTTTCCTTTTACTGATTTTGTTGTCCCTTCAGTAAGCTTTTAACTAGTAGCAAAGTGTTCCAGCTTGAACTGATAACAGCTGGAATGTTTTTGTAATTCCTGGCACCCTAAGGTCACGTCTTTACTCTGCCAGCTCTACACTACGGGGAGATCTATGACCCCCCATAGGAGGCTGAACTAGACAGACAGCAAAATTGGTCAGAGATATTCCATTCCATGTATCTGTGTAAGCTCAGAGATCAAAGAAGACAACTTCCTTCCTTTTTCTTCTTCCCTTCTCTTCTGTCCATGGCCAGCGTCTAGGGAGGACTCCGTCCATCCATCACCATCAACCCCCAGGCTCGAGCTCTCCTGACCCTCATCACTCTGCACTCTCTCCGGCAGCTCCAGGACTTTTTGGGACTGTTCTTAGCTAAGGAGAGTGCTGTGGGAGTTGCTGGGGGTGGGGGGAGGCAATAGGGGTTTTGTACATTCCTGAATATACTTGTGTATAATTGTATATATTTTCTTTTATCATTAGTGTTTGCTTAAAGCTGTGTAGCTTAGTTTTCAATCCAGTAAAGTCTGTCTCTCATTCTCTCTCTCCTTCCCTACCTGGGTGGGAGGGGGAGGGGATCAAGAACATTGCTGTCGATCCTGAGTCAAATGTTTGACACCTGTGCCGAACCACGTGTGCAGAACCAAAAGCACACTGGCGTATGCCAAACCTATTACAAATACAAATTCAATACAATATCAATCAGTAACCCAATGTAGGGGTTATCAATCAAATACGCATATATCAAACATTTACAAGTGTTACATACCTATGTAAACGGCAATCAGATAAAAATGCACAATTGACCTTAACCAAATGATCGGTATGAGTCGTACCTGCATTTGTACACCACCCTGCAGGGTTCTCACAAACTGCGCCTTACGGGGCAGTCTTCAAAATGACTGATCTCAAAACAGAAAGAATGTCTTATTCTTACCAGAGCTCCTTGACTGCTCCTGTGAGGATCTGTCGAATCAGTGAGTCCTTCCAGAGAACTCTCTGGGGCCAGCCTAGGATGTCGCCGACTCGGAGGTTCCCGCAGTTGGGCGGAGAATGTCCCATCTGGGTTGCCAAAAACTGATACAAAATTCAGCGCTTCCAAACCCCCTTGCTTTTCTAACACTCCTCACTGAAGTAGGAGGCTGGGCTGGGCTGGGTAAGGATTCTGAGATAAAGACCCAATAACAACAAACAAGCTGCTACTGAGCAGGCATTCTTTATTGCAGCACTGGGGATTCTCCACCCTAAGTGCTGTGAGGAGTTAGCAAAACACTCCAACTCATATACACCAAAAACATGCCTATTCAGTTTTATGTCAATGAGTTCCCAGAATTCTTTTACATAGTCATTTTATTTCCTGGAATTGCCTATGTTCATAATGATGCATGCTTAAGGGTCTCCTGTGGGAGTCTTTATTGATTCTAGTCCTTTTGTTGTCTTTGTCCTGTCTCCCATCCTGGTCCTGTCTCCAGTCTCCCACTGGTACATTGCCCAGGTGAGTCCAGAATCAACATGAGTGTTGTTTGTAGGCGCCACAAGTCTTAGAAGACTTGATGTTCCCACAACCTGCAGGATACTTGGCATAATTGACTGACAGTTTCACACAGCACATAGTTTTAAAAGTAACTTGTTCAGCTAACTTAGTACAGCAAATTCATTATTTTAGTAATTTTTTATTAGGCTATTTTTCTATTGAATCTACTAATGAGTATCTTATGACTATCAACATGAGGGGGCAGAGAGTGAGGACGGGGGGGGGCATAGGACGAGGATGAGGGCATCAGAAGGTGAAACGGAGGAGTCAGAGAGCTAGGACAGAGGGAGCAGAGAGTGAGGATGAGGGGTTAGAGGGCGAGGATGGGGGAGACAGAGGGCAAGGACAGGGAAGGGTGAGATAGTGAGGACAGGGGTTTCAAGGCAAGGAAAGAAAATAATTAGGGCTCTGCCTGGCTCTAGAAAAGGTGCCTTTCTGGAGAGGAACACACCTAGATATGACAAGCAGCTTCTAAGCCTGAGTGTTCAAAGAGCACCAGCTATGGGAGCTGACAAAGCAGGGCTGCTTTTCTCCTACATCCAATTCCACATCCTTGGGATCCCTGGGAAGTGCCCAACAGAGGTACAAGGAGATGTTCATCCAAGTACCCACAGGATTGGCTGTGCCGGCCACAGGCAGCTGGACAGAGGGGTGTGTCAGGCACTGCAGGAAGCCTTGAGGAAGCAGGAGCTGGGAAGGGTCTGGTGTCCTGCTTCAGCTCTGTCTGTGCTGCCAGTCCATGCAAAGCTTCTCCAGAGGAGAAAGGATCCTCTGTGGTGGAGCCATTCCCTTGGCAGCGACTGCAGGGAAATGACATTTGGGAAGAGACGAGACAAAATTGCTGCACAAAAGCAGATTGTAAAGTCAAGCTCTCTGCAAAAGCACCAGGATGAGCAGCTCTGGCTTCCAACCCAGAAACATCAGGGCAAGCCTGAAACTGCCACTGAAACGTGCTGGTCAAGAATCAGTTGTGGAAAACAGTCTGTTCCCCTGCTTTCTTTGCCCAAAGTCCAACAAACCCACACATGGGTTTGTGTGCCTCAGGCTGCCTCCCTTTCCCTCTAGAGTCTGTAACTGGGTAATCAAGTCAGGTGTTCCCTTTTCCTGATTGCAAACTGACAAAAAGGAGAAAGCACCAAGGCACAGCAAGTAGCCCTGCTGCTGTCAGATCTTTCTACCAGCAAGGTCGTGTCTCCCAGTCCTGCCTGTAGTGGCAGAGGAGGGACACAACCCGCCTTCCCGCGTCTAATCCAAAACCCCTGGGTGAGTCTGGCTACTCTCAGGAATGCCCCAGAACTCCCTCTAGGCTGCCAGCACCTCAACATCTGAGGCTGCAGCCCCAGCCATGGCCTTTGGGCACCCACAAAGCCCAGAGCTGCTGATGGAGCCAGAAGTTGTTCCCTGTGGCGGCCGTTGCTCCTCTCAGGAGCAGACGGGGAACCTCTGGAGGACAAAGGCTGTCAGGACACACTCCAGAAAGAGAAGATGAGTGCCAGTCCCATCACCTGATGGCAAAGAAATAATTGTAGCTCAACCATATGGTTGAAAAATACTCCAGTCGACACCCACAGAGCATCATCACCATCAGGAAGGAGTGCCCTGGTGGGGTGGCACCTGCTGCAGAGCTGCAGGCTGGGGACCTTCCTGTCCCTGTCCCAGGACACCACCCAACAGCAGCTCCCAAGGCCCTTTGGACAGACATTGTCTTACCACCCTCACACTGAAGAATTTCTTCCTAATGTCCAACCTAAATCTCCACTCTTCCAGCTTAAAACCATTACCCTTTGTCTCCTCTCACTACAAGCCCTTGTAAAAAGTCCCTTCCCAGATTTCCTGGAGCCTCTTCAGATACTGGAAGGTGCTCTAAGGTCTGCACCCTTCTCTTCTCCAGGCTGAACAACCACAAATCTCCCAGGCTGTGCTCATAGCAGAGCTGCTCCAGGCGTCAGATCATGTCCATGGCCTCCTCTGGACTTGCTCCAAGAGCTCCATGTCTCTCCTGTGCTGAGGACTCCATAACTGGACACAGTGGGGTGTCTCAAGTGCAGAGTAGAGGGGCACGATCACCTCCCTAGCCCTGCTGGCCACACTTCTTTTGATGCAGCCCAGGACACGGTTGGTTTCTGGGCTGTGAGTGCACATGGACAGCTCTTATTGAGCTTTTACTCTGCCAGCTCCCCCAGGTCCTTCTCCTCAAGGCTGTTCTCAATCCATTCTCTGCGCAACTTGTATTTATTTGTGCCTGGGGTTGCCCCAACCTAGGTGCAGGATCTTGCACTTGGCCCTGCTGAACTTCATGAGGTTGGCATGGACCCACCTTTAGAGCCTGTCATGGTCCCTCTGGATGGATCCCTTCCCTCCAGCGTGTCAACCACACCACACAGGTTGGTGTCACCAGAAAACTTGCCGAGGGTGCATCCATTCCACTGTCCATGTCACTGACAAAGACGTTCAACAGTCCCAGTACCAACTCCTTTTTTTTAATTATTTTTTTTTTTAGTTATTTTTTAAAAAATCATTAATTCCAGGGGCTGCTCTGGAGGAAAGACCCCTTGAGAGAGGAGAGGAGAGGAGAGGAGAGGAGAGGAGAGGAGAGGAGAGGAGAGGAGAGGAGAGGAGAGGGAGAGTCCTGTGGATCCTGCTGGGGGCTCCCTGAGGTCTGTTGCATGGCATGGAGCCCCAAGTGGCACGGCCCCGCTCCCAACCTGGCCTGCCCCTGGGTACCATCAGGTGGGCACCGCGACGAGTCTGGCAGAACCCTGCCCCATCATGCGCCCCAGCACAGGGGTTGCCAGGGGACTGAAGCCCAGGTTGTCCAAGGGGATGCTGAAGGCCATCAGCTTTGTCCCCATGGTCTGCAGCATGTCACGGTGGGCCTTGCAGACTTGGGCCAGCTCCCACTGCAGGTCCTTCCATAGCCCTTTCTCCTGAGCCCAGTGATCCTTCCGGGCCCACTGCATGGACAGGTTGCCCTCTGCCTTCAGCTCCATCAGGTTCTCCAGGTGTCCATGCAACAAGTGCTTCACCTTCTGCTTGTAAATCTTGATCTCCACTTGATGCTGCTGCTCTGCCTCCTCCATCTCCCGGTCCCTGTTCTGCAGCTCAGCTCTCTTCTCCTCCAGCTGCTGCTGGGTCACCTCCAAGAAGGTGTGGATCTTCTCACCCTCCAGCTTGAAATGGTTCCTCTCTTCCCATTCCCGCTCCAGCTCCTCCCAGGGACCTGCAACGTTCATCTCCAGCTGCTCCCTGCTGATCTCCTCCGGGGCCATGGCACCCATCCCTGCCGGAGCTTTTCTCCCTTTCTCTCTGCCCATCTTCTGCCTGGCAGAGCTGCTGTCTGCTGGCAAGGCCTCAGGGACCTTGGGGACAGGGTCTGTATGCAGAGAAAGCTGGAGGTTGTCCCCAAAAGCCTACAGGAGGCAGGAAAAGAGGGAAAACACATCACACCGTGCTTGATGGTGCTTCTTGGCTGACCAGTACCAGCAGCCCTGGCCAGAGGTGCCCAGTGGTGCTGGCAGCAGGGGCTGCAGTCCCTGCAGGGCAGAGGAGGCGAGAAGAGGGTCCCCAGGTGAGGGAGGAGGGCTGGGGTCATGGGCACTGTGTGCTGGCCCTGCAGAGAAGCAGGACTGGCTGCTGGTCAGGGGGGCTGGAGCTGCTGCTGGAGCACTGGAGTGCCACCTTTGGATAGTCCCTGCTCAGGGGCAACAGGAACCCTCTTCCCCAGGGAGAGTGAGGCCAGGCCAGTCCTGCTGATTCTAGGTCCCTTGGCTCACACAAGCCTGGTGCTCATGCCACAGACAAGAGTCCCAGCTCGGGAGGAGCTCATTACCTGGGTTGTGTCACTGCTGTTGAGGGAAGGAAGTGACTGGAAACTCTCCTCAGGCTCCATCTCACCTGCAGGGAGGGGAGAAACAGCAGGGTGGGTAGGACACAGCCCTAAGCTTCGCAAAGGGTGAAGGAGCTTTAAACTGGCAGGGCTGAGGACAGAGGCTGTGCTGGGGCTGCCCTTCCATGGGACCCCTGCGGCAAACACGCCAAGGAGATGAGATCATCCAACTGGTTGTGCTCACTGGTCTGGACCCTGCCCAGCCCCATGGATCCCTCACTCACTGAGCGGCAGCAGCTGGACGAAGGTCACCTTGTAGGGCTGCTCTCCTGGGGAGCCTCCACCTCCTGCCAGGCCAGCCTGGAGCATCTCTTCACAATCCTGCAAAATAGGGGAAGGGCTTGGCCGGGGGGGGAGCTGAGAGAAAGCCCTGAAAGTGGTGGGGGGTTACTGGGGAGCTGCCAGGGGGTCAGGGAAAGTTCTGGGCTGTGCTCGGGGTCTGCTCACCAGCTCCACACTCCTGCTCTCTCCCGTCGCTGTCCTGCCAGACACTGCAGGGTTACAGCCACCCTGGGGTGACTACAAGATGTCCCATGGGGTTGGTCACCATGGGCCCCGTTATGACCTGCTGCCAGGTGGGGCAGGGGCCCACTGCAAGGGGCAGGGAGCCAGCTCACCACTGGCCCCTGGGTCCACTTGCAGAGTCCCCAGGCCCCATCTGACCTTTGAAATGAAGAAAGTTCACCCAACAGTCTAAGTACTGTTCAGTCCTTATCTTTATTCACAGTACCGGACACACAGGGAATAGCTCCTCCAAAAATGTGCACACCTTACAGGGTAAGGTGAGAGATATATATACAGCTGATACTTAATTTTGTGTAATATTTCTAAGAAACTGTTACATATTCGTTAGTGTCCTGAGAAATAATTTACATTAAGTGTCTTATGTGGGGGAGAGAAGATGGACCGTTTCCCACACCGCCCATTATCACATGCATGTTAAGTCCATTAGGGTCTCCTGGGGGTCATTCATCCTTGAGTCTTCCTCACAGGAACCTTTGGCCAAGTTCTCTCCTCCCGTTTATCTCTGCTGACCCCACAGTAGAACTGGTTACAGCAGGCATCCCTAGTCCTAGTTGAATAACTTCTTTCTTCTTCAAGGACCCTTGTATTTCCTCCCTAAAACTACAGATAAGCTCACACAAAAGACTTTTACAACTCACTAGCAGTAAGTCCAGATGAGAGATTTACACCCTACAAGCAGTTAAATATTTGAAGTCAGAGTTTGGTTAATGCTCTGTTTCATTCCCCCCTTTTCTTTTCTCATTGCAAATTCTTTTGCAACAATTTTATAATAACTCATCCTGCTTTACTTTACAGGGTTAGGGTTCTTTCATGCAAAAATAGCCAAAATGGCTTTGAGATGTCAGGCAGTCCCAGTGCAGGGGCTCTCATTAGCTCTTGTTTAGCTGCTGGGATGCCCTTTGTGTCTCACCAGTCCATACCAATTTGGACTGACTCCATTTTATCAATTCATACAGTGGTTTTACTAAAAGTCCATAGTTATAGATCCAGAGTCAACATCAACCTGTCATTCCCAAGAATGTCCGTAGTTCTTCTACTGTTTGGGGCAGGGGTGTCTGGCAGATGGCTTCTTTTCAGTCCTTCCCCAATGTTCGTTGTCCTCTGGAAACCTCATATCCCAAATAGATGACCTGTTGTTGTATTAGCTGGGCTTTCTGTTGGGAAATTTGATATCTGTTAAGATCCAGGTAGTTCAACAGACTCACAGTCCAGTTCATGAAGTTTTCTTTTGTTCTAGTGGCTAATAGTATATCATCCACATACTGGAGTAAAATTCCTTCCAGGTCTGAGGGCTCCCAACTCTCAAGTTCCCTTGCTAGTTGATTTCCAAAAATAGTACAACTGTTCTTAAATCCTTATGGCAACACTGCCCATGTCAGCTGAGATTTCCTTCCTGAATCAGGATTTTCCCATTCAAATGCAAACAGATGCTGACTCTCTCTGGCTAGACTTAGGCAGAAGAAGGCATCCTTTAAATTCAGAACAGTAAACTAAATCAGGTCATCTTTAATTTTGGTTAGCAAAGTATAAGTGGTGGCCACCACTGGATGTATATCCTCAGTGATTTTGTTTATTGCTCTTAAATCCTGCACTAACCTGTAACTTTTGCCATCTGTTTTCCGAATTGGTAGAATGGGAGTATTATATTCTGATTCACATTCAATCAGTAATTTATACTTCAGAAATTTGTCAATATTTTCCTTTATTCCTTTTCGATCCTCTAATTTTAATGGATACTGTTTTACTTTCACAGGCTGAGCTCCTGATCTCAATTTTACTCCTACTGGGGCTGCACTCTTTGCCTTCCCTGGGACCTCAGATGCCCATACTCCAGGATACACTTTATTTATTATTTCTTCAGGCTAATTTGACTTAACTGCGGTGTGTATTAGGGCTAGACTTAGGATTTCAATTAGCTGATCCTCCCCAACCGTCAGTTCAATTTTCCCTTTATCAAAAACTATTTTTGCCTCTAATTGCTCCAATAGGTCTCGACCCAACAACAGTTTAGGTGATCCTGGCATATATAAAAATTTATGAATGCCCACATGCTTCCGTAATTTATATTTCAGAGGTTGCAGGAAAAATGCCTTCTCTTGCTGGCCAGTAGCTCTCATTACAGTCACAAAATCCTGATATTTTGGTATTAATTCTTGTTTTAATACAGGAAAGGAGGCACCAGTGTCAACCAAAAAAATTCTACTTCTTGTCCCTTTCCCCCCAGCTTTATTTTAACCAGTGGATCTGCTAAGGTAGATTCCCCAGGTCCCTGTCATTGTGCAACCGCCGTAGCCCCTGCCATCTGGGGGATTCCACACCTAGGGCAATCTCTTTTCCAATGTCCTGTTTCTCTGCAATATGCACACCGATCTGATCTCAGGGGCTGATGCTGATTCTCTCTTCCCCTCAAGGTCACTCCTCTCTCCCTTCCTCAAGGCACCTGATTTTGTTTAGTTAAAACTACATCTCCCTCTCTATTCCTACACACTCTCCATGCTTCTTCCATTAATTTTTCCAAATCTCTATTGTCTGGTTCTTTAGTTTTCTGTAGTTTCTTACTTACATCCTTTGCTGACTGCCCCAGAAGCAGAGAAGCCAATTGCTGTCTCACATTCTCAGAGGATGGATCAGAGTAGTGTTATTTCTGCATTGCTATTCTCAGCCAATCAAGAAACTCAGAGGGGGTTTCAGTTTGTCCGTGTTTCACCAAATATAAAGTAGCCCAATTTACAGCCTTAGGTATAGCTCTCTCAAGTCCAAATTTGATCCACCCTTGATAGCTTTTTAACATTTCACACTCCCCTGCTACACTGGGGTCCCACCCTGGATCAGTTTTAGGAATACGTGCATCTACGGGTCCTGGCAACATTCAGGAATTTATTTGTGCCTGGACATGGGTTTTAGCTGTGCTTATGACCACTTGCTTCTCTGTTTCTGTTAAGGCGTCTAGCATCAGGTCTATATCTGCCCAGTCTAGATTCAGATTCTTAACTATTAATTCAAATAATTTTGCCACCCCTTCTGGATCGTCCCTACAGCCCTTTGCCTCTTCCCTCCAGGAGTCAAGCTCGCCGGTGGTGAATGGTACTTTTATTTGCACCGGTTGTCCATCAGTCCCCGCAACTTGTCACGAAGGAGCCTGAAATACAGGTTTCAGCCTACTCCTGGTATGATAGGATATTGGGGTAAAGACTGGCTCTGGCTTCTCAGCTTCTCTTGCCTTTTCAGGGGTGCCTTCGTTCTCTGATCTAAGAGCCTGCGGGAGAGGCACAGCCTGAGGGAGAGGCTCTAACGGAGGAACTATCCAGGAAGGGGGTGATGGAAGAACAAAATCATCTTCCATCCTTTCCTCAGCTTCAGTCAACTTCACACATCTTTGTCCGATATTACATGCTGAGCAACTGTCCTGGTCGCCTTCTCTGTTCCTTTTCTAATGCTAATACCATTAGGAGGAACACCCACTGCTGCCGCTACCGCTGGGGAAAAAGCCGCCGGGGACTGCACCGGGGACTGCACCACCCCCACAAGCCAACCGCCAGAGGGGAACCGCCTCGACGCGACGCGGGAGGGTAACGACTCCATACAACCGCGTCTTCCTCTCCCCATTCTTGCACACACATCACAACCTCTTTTGAAGAGGACTGCCGTAGGGCTTGCCCTTCTCCCTCCCTCTCTGATTCACATCCCTCTCTCGGAGAGAACATTTTAAGGGCACAGTACTTTTGCATTACTTCCCTGAAGGGCACAGTCCTTTGACATATATCCCTGGTAGCCATCTGCCACTTTTACATTTTTCCGAAACTTCATCCACTAGTGTAACCGTTCTTTAACAAACAAATAAATGTGTAAAGTAAACGTTGGTCTCAGTAACGATTTGTGGGCGCGGTGAGGGTGATATTCTCATCTCTGCTCTAGAATACGGTCCCACAGTGGCCGTTCCCCTGTGAGAGGTGAGCGCCCCATGCCCTCGGGTTTGTTTAAAAACCTCTCCAATTTGGGGGGGAAGTCGTGGAAGCATCCTGACTGCCAGTAGCCTTTGTGATGGCATTGGCTCGCTCGCTACACGCTGTTATTCACAAGCCATTTCCTAGGTATTCCACCGCTCTAGATTTGTCTTTTTCCTTGGTTTTACTTTTCTAAAAAGTTGGGATAACAGTTAAAGACTTGAGACTTTACAGAGTCGGGGTCTTTGAAGTAGCCAGTGCAATGTTTTCTTTGAGTGTTTCGAAGTAATGAGGTTTATTACATCGGTACTTCAGTTGTTCACTGTGTAAAAACTTTGATACTCCCTGGTTGCAAAGGTTCCATACATTTTGGAATAAAGAATTTATAAGCCTTCAGTTTTAAAAGACTGGTATTTTCAGAAGCATCTTAATGCTTTTGGACTGTAAGTTTAACTAGCTAGGAATTTGGAACCTTTGGATCCAGAAAAGGACTGAAATTTCCTTGTTTTGTCAGGAAAGCCAGGAATTCATAAAGCACCTTTAGTTGTACAGAGAGCAGATAAGTGTATCCCCACACTTCCTAGCAAGAGCTTCACCATCATTAAGGAAGATGAACTAGGTTTTTTGAAGGATTGTTCTTATAGGGAGAAAGATTAATCTTTAAAAAGTTACGTGATAGATTTATTATTTAAAATTTTGCATAAGAGTGCTGGAATGAGAAAACACATTCAACAGGGTTATCTCTTAGGGCATGCAGCTCTCCAGAATTCTTGAAAAAGATTTTTTGTCAGTTTTAAATTTAATGGGAATCTGCTCATTAGGAGGGGAATCTGTATCCAAGATTATTTTATTAAGTTATTACAAGGTGGTTTTACTTAATGTGTCCTCCTTGCCTATCGCTATGTAAAAACTTCTTTGATTTTTGTGATAAATGACTCGTTCCCAAGTGGGATCTTTATTCAAATTAGTCATTTATTTAGCGAACGGAAGCAAGCAAACAGTGCTGGGCGCGCCGGGAGTCTCAGCTCCACCAAGACGCGCACCGAACAGTCCCATCTCTCAGTTTTTATCTTTTTGACTAATACATATGCATTACTATTTTGAGAAAAGGGTCGGCTTATGTTAAGTATTTCCAAGAATCTGCTTTATAACCTTCTCATGGTTAACAACAAAGCCGGTCTATGCATAAAAAATAACTTTAAGATGTTTGCCCAATGTCTGCTACATAATATTCTTCACCCTGTGACTCTAACATTGTTTCATATTGACACGAATCAGGTAAACACATCTCACAATGTTGAAGTGGTGAAGTGAACACACCATCTTTTTGGTGCATTAAGTTGACTTCTGCTTAGGGCATCCCCATGGAGCTGAGGACTAATGAGTGGTGTGCAAAGCAGGTAAGCTTTGAGCATCTTGCATTAGCAATGTTGTGACTTTCACCAAAGGAAGAGCTCTCGATATTTTTTATGTTTGAAAGGCTTTGATTTGATAACTCCCAGGATCTGCAACTTAGATAAGCTTAGCATATGCAAATAGTGGATTTTAAAAAAAGGAAATTAATTATATCTCTGTCAGATGGGTTTCTGTCTCTTGACCCATAATTCACTATCGTTTTATAAGTATTTGAGGCAAGTTCAGACTTTGGAGACTTGCAGGCCTCCACTGCAGCAGGCTGCAACCAAATGATCATTCTGACTGACAGGCTGAATTTTAAAGCATTTTTTCTGCTAACTTGCCTCTTTTTCCTAGTTGTACTCAGTGAAAGTATTTCTCAAACTGGGACAAAGCTTTGTCACGAATCTCTTTCAGACAGTGACAGACTTTCCTTTAGCCTGTTCTGCTGAAGGAAAGGGAGTTGCAAAGTACCCTACAAAGAGAAACGTCATAAAGTAAACCATGTAGTGGACGGTAATACTATTGAACTGATTCTCATCTGGTAGAGGTGTGAGGCTAATTAAGAAAGAATGAAAGTATGCATGACGGCTACCAGTGACATTGCTTAAGATACTGCTGCAGGATACACAGAACCACAGGAATGATGAAGTCGTTGCAAGAGCATATATAGAAGAGAAAGAAAACACAATAGCTGCATGCAAGTACAGTGGGTTTTGCAGGTAAACATGGTATACAAGATGTTCTTTTACACAGTATAATTTTGCCATAAAAACAGATTCTATATAGAAAACATTTGTTATTTAATAAAGCTTGGGGGTGTGTCAGCGAAGAGCAAGGAATCACCCCTCAGCAGTTATTCATATGGCAAATATGCACTGTTCTCCTTAAATAAAACTTTTTTTTTTTTCCTTTTGTGCAGTACCTTCTGGTGTAATTTAAAAATTAATATCAATAACATTTCTCAAGCTAAGAAATTTTCTGTTCCCATGAGAAGCTGGCCTCATCAGCAAGTTCATATAAAATACTGTTTGACATCTACATGAAGCACCGCTCCCAGCACCAGGGTCCCACTCATCCCTTCTCTCCTCGCAGCTTAGTGCAGACGGTGCTGAAGGGCAAAGAGCAGAGCTTTCTACAAGCCTGCTTCTCCAGTGTCTTCTTGCTTCCTCCACAAGAGGACATGAGGGACCTGGACACTGTCCTCTACTCTAAGGTAAGTGCTGGGAAAGCTGCAAGAGCCCCTGGCCCCTCTAGGCTGCTCCCGGGCCACTCTGTGTCGCAATACGACCAGAGATCCAAGGCAGGGCAGCAGCACAGATTTCCTTTCTCACCCTCACTCCTGTGCTCCCTTCTCATGGGCCTGGCCACAGACAGTGCTGCAGGCTGCTCAGCCCGCAGCAGATTGTCTGCCCCTGGCTCTCTCTTGGGACTCTAGGAATTCAGCTCAGTCCCCTGGGCGCAGGGGGTACAGCACACTGATGCTTTCTCCTCCTCGCAGACCCTGAGAGCCATGGACACCATGCTGGAGGAGTGGCTGCTCAACATTCCTGCCTCCAGACGCAACAAGTTGCTGCAGACAATTTGCTCCAGGTCTGGCATGTGCAGAGAGTGGGGCTGTTTATCGCCCTGGAGGGCAGGGATTGTCCACTCTGGAGTGGACGGTCCCCATGCCAGTGCCACAGAGACTGCAGGGGGCTGCCCACCTCCCTGGGGTAGCCAGGGGCTGCCCACCAGGCTTTACTGGAGCACAGTGGCTGGGGAGAGGGTGACATTTGCCTCCTGCCTGGCCACAAGGTGGCCCGGGCCATTTGTCCCAAGCCGGCAAGGGACCCTTGGGGCAGGACCTCCCTCCAGCCTTTGCTGGAGAGCAGGGGCAGCCTTGGTGGGCTGTATGACTCCAGCCCAGGAGCTGAGCGTTCCTGCTCCTGCTGGAGCAGGTGTCTGGTCCTAGGGCAAACCAGTGGCTTCTCTCTTGCCAGCTGCTGCTGAGCTTCGCCACCTCCAGAGAAGCCTCTGTGCGTCAGAGGAGCGTGGGGAGGATTAGGAATCTGATCCATTTTCTCGCCTCACGGAAGGTAAGGACCAGGCATCATCCAGCCAGGCCATCTCCCCTCCCTGCAGCTCTCCCCACGTGGCGCTGCTGCCCAGCTGCTGCTCTGGGAGCCCTCAGCCCTTCTGCTGTTCTGCCTCCCTCACCCAGGCTGCTCCCAAGGAGCACAGCCAAGCCTCTGGCAGATACATCCAGATTCCGGTCCTCGGGCAGCTGCTGGGACAACTCCTCCTCCTCACGTCATTCAAGGAAGGAGAGACCAGGGATGTGGCTTTGGATGCTCTTTGTTCCCTTCATATCCTAATCCAACAAAAATGTAAGAGAAGCTGTGGTGAGCTGCACCCATCTGCAAACCAACATCACCCAATACGTCTGCTTCCCCTCCTGGGTGTTGTGAAAGACTGTTCTTGGGCTGGCTGGAGGCACCACCATGTCCCCAGCACTGCCTCTCCTCTGCTCCTGACCCACACGTTCTCTCCCAGGCTGTTGCTCGTCCCACGTAGCTGAGTTGCTCCTCCAAACAGGAGGCAGCCCCACCCCTCCTCACCCCCCTCAAGAGCTGCTGCCCCTGCCCTGCAGCTCTCCAGCCCCCCGAGGCCTCCCCCCAGCACCACTGTTCCATCCATGGTCTAATTGTGGGAGGGCCTCAGAGCTCCAGGTCCGTGGGCTTTCCCAGGCCAGGAGAGTTGGGATGCACACACTGCACACTGGTCCCCCTTTTCTTTACCCTGCTGCCCACCATCTCCTCCCTGGCTGTGGGTCGTGACCTCCGTCCTCGGCCATTCCTCCTTCCAAGGTCTGCTCAGGATTTGCTCAGCTTGCTGGCAAAGCTGCTGGGTCTTACCCCCTCCTATGTCTTGCCCCCTCAGTGACAACACTGCCAGAGGATGAGGAGCTCCAAGAGGACTGGGAAGCTCAGGCCATGGCCCTGCGCTTTGTGACCAGTGCCACAGACATCACCAAGGTGAGGAGCTCCCTGAGCTCCCCCCTGCTGGGACTCTTGTTCGTAGCCTCAGCAGGTGACTTGTGTGAGCAACAGCACCAGAAATGGTGGGGCTGGCCTGGCCTGGCTGACCTGGGAACAGGGTTCCTGCTGTCCCCGAGCAGGGACCATGTGAGGGCTGAGGGCCAGTGCCCCAGCCGGAGCTCCAGCTCTCCTGGCCACCAGGCAGCCCTGGTTGGCTGTGGGGCCAGCACCCTGTGCTCATCACCCCAAACCTCCTCCCTCACCCTTGGGGCCCTCTCTTGTCACCGACACCTCTGGCCAGGACTGCTGGCAGGGCCCAGCGCAGCAGCACCACCAGACGCACTCGGTGTGACATCTCTTCCCTCCCTGCTTTCCTCCCAAAGATGCTTGCTAAGCACCCTTGCCAAGCCTTTGGAGAGGGCAGATTTCACCTGTGTAATCACTGGGGCCCTGAGTACCTCCAGCATCTACAACAAGCAGCTGGCCAGGAGCATGATGGATGTGGTCACGGGAGACCCTGACTTCTGGCTGGTGGACGTGAGTGGCCTGTGGCTGGGTTGCCCTGCCCTTCAGCCCTGGCAGGCCTTCTTCCCCCTCCATCCCACCCTCCCCAGACCCTTGGAGGCACCTGAAGCCACTGAGGGCAGCAGGGAGGGCTGGGAAGGGCAGCTGAGGAAATGGCGGCACCGCAGCGGCAGCACCCCCCATCCTCACCCGTGTTGTTGTGTCCCCTCCAGGTGCCAAGAATCATCAGCTGTACCCACCAACACCTGGAAAGCATCACCAAGGAGTCAAACCTGCTTAGGGTGGAGTCTCTGCTGCTGGCCATGGCTGCCAAGTGCCCTGGGGAGGCAGTCAGAGCGCTGCTGGAGGTGGCTCCACCAGGAGACAGGTACTGGCCGCGACAGCCCTGAGGGCTTGTTGCCTGTGGGGAGAGGGGCCCAGAGACCGGGGGGTCCAGACCCACGGAGCTCTGCTGCTGTGGCCGAGGCAGCCCTGCTGACAGAGCGGTCTGGCTTGCAGGGCTGCCCTGGACATGTGGGAGGTGATGTTCTCCACACCTCAGACGTTGGAGAAGGTTCTGCCCGATCTGCTCACGCGACACGAGAAGCAGAAGCAGAAGATGCTCTTCTCCACTGGCACAGAGGACTTTTTTTTCCTGACTGTGAGTTCCCAGGAAAAGCCCCCACGCCCTTGATCTCAGCTGCTGGTGGGAGCAGGGAGCTCCAGCAGCTCTCTGCCGACCCCTCATTGCTGGGTTTCTTTCAGCTGCTGGACAGCATGAATCTGGCAGATGAGCGCTTAGCTCAAAGGAATCAGTTCTGGAGGTTTCTGAGCCATCCCAGCCGGGCGATGCTCTCCCTGGTGCTCAGGGGCCTGGTGACACTGTCAACTAGACCTGATGTGGTGAGCAGGGTCACCCAGGGGAGCCACGGTGGCAGCCGGGGGCTGGGGCAGGGGCTGGGGTGGGGGCCTTGGCTGGGAGTCAGTTCAGCACCCTCCCTGCCATGTGGGGCCTGGTGGCTGCCTGGGGAGCTTTCCAGGCATGGACCTTTTCACAACATGGACGTTCCTTTTTTCACACAGGCAAGAAAAATGCGGTTGCTCCTGCCAGACCTGATGGAACTCCTGCAGGATGGCAGCGAAGATCTCAGGCTGAAAGCCCTGCTGGTCTTGCGAAAAGTGATGCCTCAACTGGAGAGGAAGGAGACCAGGGCCATCGCTGTGGAGCTAGGCGGACAAGCTCCTGCCCTTCTTTAATCATGTAAGGCTGATGTGGGCGCCTCAGCCCCACTGAGGGCACTGGGCAAGGACAGCTGCCCTGCACCCAGCCCTGTGGGCAGCACGGGGAGCAGGGGCTGCTCCTCTCCTTTCTCCTCCCCGGCTTCTCCTTGACAGCTGCTCTCAGAGCCCTGGGGGCTCACGGTGGGCAGAGCTGCTCTTGCTGATGTCCTGCTGTGCTTCTCCCTGCCAGGGTGTCAGCGAGGTGAGGGAGCTGGCCATCATCCTTTTCACCAACCTGCTGAGGGTGGCGGGAAAGAAGAGGCAGATGAAGACCAAAGCACGAAGGAGCCTGCTCCCTCTCTGCTTCCACCTGAGGGACAGCAGGCAGCGTGTGGCTGAGGTACAGATTTCAAAGCTAAGCAGGTGCAGGAAGAGCCCCGCAGGTGTTTGCCCAGGGCATGTTCCAGCTTCTGAGGGCAGCATCAGCCCAGGTGGAGGGGGACGCCAGGTCTTCTTCCCCAGGCTGTGGTGCCACCACCCATCTTATGCTGTTGTGCAGGCCTCCAGCAGAGCCCTCCTGGCTGCAGCAGAGGTCCTTGAGTGGCAAGAGCTCAGGAACCTTCTGGAGACCCAGGAGACATGGAGGATTGGAGGCTGCTTGGTGAGGACAAGCCCCAAGGCCCAGGCTGGAGCTGCATCCTTGTTCCCTGTCCCGAAGAGCAGAGCCCCCAGAAGCTCTTCTCCAGGCCCCTCTCCCCTCCCCACACCCAGCGGGAGGGAGGGGTCTCTGCACCCCTGGGCCCCCTCTGCCGGTGGCTCCCTCTCCACCTCAGTCCCACAAGGCTCCTGGCTGGGAGATGGGAATGGCCTGGTGGGTAGGGGAACACCAGGTGCTGGGAGGAGGGACTGGGACATGCCCATAGCCTTGTGCTCCCTCCAGCTGGAGCAGGACAGGAGGAGGGCTGCTAGATACTTGCGGAAGTGCCTGCTGTACCTCAGAGACCCTCAGGCCACTCTGAGATTGGAAGCCATCAGGTTGATTGGTGAGCTCAGCCCCCGGGGACCCTCTTCTGGCAGCCTGGCCCCAGGCCCCGTGCAGGGCCCGGGCAGGGGGAGCAGCCCTTGGCTGCAAGAGCCTCAAGGGGCCGGGGCTGTGCTGGGCAGGGGCTGGGGAGCAGGGGCTCTGACCATGCTCTCTTCCCAGGGCTGGTTGCACGGGACCAGAGCAAGGAGAAGCTGTCAGAGGTCATCAGTGGTGAGCAGGGGCAGAGCTGTGCTGGGGTTGGGGGGGCAGGGCCAGGGCCTGGGCAGGGGGCTGCCGTGCCTGGCCCCACTCCAGGGAGACACCTTAGTGCAGGGGGAACATGTCAGGGGCACTTGTGGCATTGCTGAGCAGCAGCAGCAGCTCTCCCCTGGCTAGGGAAAGTGGCTGCCGTGCTCTGGAGGGGATGCCTGGGGGTCTGTGCAGACACCAGGGGTCATCTTGGCTCTGTCTTTTGGTCACAGCCCTTGAGCCCCTGAGGAAGGACAACAAAGCCTCTGTCCGCTCCCTGGCAACTCAGACTACTTATATTCTGAGCTGTCAAATGATGAAGGCAAGATCAGGACGCCCCGTGCGACCGTGGAGCTTCTTGCGCCGCTGGGCCAGGCTGAGGCCAGGCTCTGCTCCAGGACATGGCTCTGCTCCGGATCGGCAACAGTGAGCAGGGGCAGGGCTGTGCTAGGGTTGGGGGGGCAGGGCCGGGGCCTGGGCAGGACGCTGCCATGCCTGGCCCTGCTCCAGGGAAATGCCTCAGGGCAGGGGGAATGTGTTGGAGACCTTTGGGGCATTCACTGGGGAGAGTGAGGTTGGACATGAGGAAGAAATTCTTTCCTGGGAAAGTGGTGAGACCCTGGAACAGGCTGCCCAGAGAAGCTGTGGCTGCCCTATCCCTGCAAGTGCTCAAGGGCAGGTTGGATGGGGCTTGGAGCAACCTGGGCTGGTGGGAGGTGTCCCTGCCCATTCAGGGTTTTGGGACTAGATGATCCTCAAGGTCACTTCCAACCCAACCCAGTCTGGGATGCTGGGATTCCTGAGGTCCGCTGGTCCCCCCTGCTCCTCCAGGCCAGGGACAGGGGCAGATGGGGCTGTCATGGGAAGGTCTCTGCAGCCAGCAGGGTCTCACCACTGCTCTGTTTCTGTCTGTCGCAGCCCTTCGGCCCTTGGAGAAGGGCCCTGACCCCTCAGTCTGTCCCCTGGCAGCTCAGGCCGTGCTGATCCTGGGAACTCCACAGGAGCAGCAAAGATCAGAATGGTCTCTCAGCTGTGAGTCTGCCATTGCCAAGGGAGGGGGTGGGGGGGGGCGGCACTTTGTCCTCCAGCCTCCTTTTTAGAGTCCACAGCTGACTAGTAAAGACCTCACCCACCCTCTTACGGCCACAGCTCGTGTCCTGGGTCTCATTTTTCAACCTCTGAGGAGTAACCACCCAATCTGGTTTCTCTGCTGGAGGGGAGAAGGTTCAGCGACCTCCTAGGGAAGGTGTCCGGGAGCCTCTCCGATCAAGGATGCGGCCAGGCTTTCTAGGGGCTGCTGGCAATTAACCCTCCTCCATCATATTTGAGAAGTCCCCATGGACTGGAAAAGAGGAAACATCACACCCATCTTCAAAAAGGGAAGGAAAGAAGACCCAGGGAACTACAGGCCAGTCAGTCTCACCTCTGTGCCCAGCAAGATCATGGAGCAGATCCTCCTGAAGGCTCTGCTAAGGCACATGGAAAACACAGAGGTGGTTGGTGGCAACCAACATGGCTTCACCGAGGGCAAATCATGCCTGACAAATGTGTTGGCCTTTTGCAGTGGGGTCACAGCATCAAGTTAACACGGGGAGAGCAACTGACCTCATCTACAGAGACTTGTGCGAAGCACTGGAATGGTTGTGGCCAGGCTGGCCTTTGTGTGCCTCTGCCCGAGAGCATCTGGTGCGACAGTCACCACCTTTGGCCTCTGGTTGGACTTTCAGGGGAGTCACTGGTCAGTGACTCTTTCCACTCCAGGCTTGGGGCTGTACAGCTGAGAGACAGCAATGGAATCCCAAAGGGAAACTGAGGCAGACCCATGGAGATGGAGCATCCTGCTCCATCCCACCTCAGCACTGCAGCCAATCCCTTGAGTCGCGAGGGGCTGCCCCTCTGAAACCACAGACTTTGGGACCCTGCCGTACCTGCCTGCCAAGGAGAGAAGCCGCCACAGCTGCTGAGAGGCGGAACACCCACTGCTGCCGCTACCGCTGGGGAAAAAGCCGCCGGGGACTGCACTGGGGACTGCACCACCCCCACAAGCCTCCTCAAAACTAGGGGAAGGTGAAAATAACGCGTCCTGAACTTCAGTGCTTTCCCCACAAATTTCATTTTCTGCACCATCACTTCCAACATCTATATCATTTATAACTCCCTTGGTAGCCATTTTCTTTAATTATATATATATATATATAATTATTTTTTTTTTTAACACTACACAAATGAAGCAATTTCAGAGTGTGGGGGGCTTCTAACGACCCCCGTTATCCCACTCCTGACACCAGATGGCGCGAGCCGGTATTGGGCTACTGACTGTCAGGATGCTTTCCCAACTTCCCCCCCCGCGAGGTTTTTTTAGTAAGACCGAGGGTCACACAAGGCACTCGCCTCTCACAGAGGAACGGCCACTGCGGGACCGTGTTTCAGGGTGGTAGTTAGAAAGCACCCCCCACCACGCTCAGAAATTGCCTCTAAAACCAAAGCTTACTCCACTAATTAATTGGTTTATTAAGGGTTAACACAAACTGAGGGATGATGTTTAGGGACAATGCAAATGTGAATGGCTACCAGGGATATCAATATGTGTGTAGTGAGAAAGTGTCCTTTAGGGAGGCAATGCAAGAGGTCCTGAGCTTTTGAGGGAGAGGGTTAAGGACCAAAGGGAGGAGGGAGGAGGGAAGGAAATCCGACGTCAGTCCTGCTGAAGAGGTCGTGCTGTGTGTGCGAGTATGAGGAGACGAGTGTGTGCGTGTGTGTGTGTGTGTGCGGTGATGTTACTCTCCGGCGGCCAGTCCCCGATGGCTCCGTTCCCGTTCCCAGCGGCAGCGGCCGTCGGTGGCCCCTTCTCGCCAGGCAGGACGGCAGGTCCATGGTGTCGTTATTTTCACATTGTTGTTTCTCTTTCTGGGCTGCCATGAATGCAGCTCCCAGAACTGCACATATCACGGCTTTGTGTTTTCCAGGTTTTGTGTTTTGCTCCTTCTGTAAGTTGGAAATTCTCTCCACTACTGCCTGGGGATCATACCAGTTATTATGAGCCCAGGACATGCCTGGTGGAGAGGGACAGTACCTGTCTCCTGGTGGAGCCACCTCCAGCAGCGCTCTGACTGCAAATCAGCCCCAAGAACAGCCAGAAAAAGAAATGCCTGTGCTTTCTTCATTTAAAAAAAATTAAACCATTTAAAAGGATAATTTGGCCCCAAAATATCTGAAGATGGCCTCAAATTCGACCCCGATCACCCTTGATACATTAAAGAGATTTCCAGTGTGGGGTTTTGGGACAAGGCATCTCTCAAATACTCCCTAAAAAATCTCAAACCTCGGAAATTTAAATGTTATTGAAATATGTGTATTCATTTAAAAGTCTCCAAATCCGGCCCCTTCAAAAAATGTTATTTTAACTAAGCAATATGTTTTAGGACCCGAAAACCCCCCACATGAGCACACTGCCTCAAACAAAAAAATCCATAAACTGCCCGAACGAAGCCTGAGCCCGCCCCGCAGATAATTAAGCCCTGGGAATTAGCCCCAGCCCTCCCCCACAATTAGCCCACCCTGGGGGACCATGGAGGGGCTGGAGGGCCCTGAGGGGAGCGGGGGAGCCGGGCGGGTGGCGGCCAGAGGGAAGATGGTGGCTCTTGTCACAGCGGCAGCGGCTTCCAGGGGGTTGGATTGTCATCGGATGCGCAGCCCCGCAGCCCCCGGGGTGGTTGTGGGGCTGAGGCGCTCAGGGTTGGGTGAGGGGGAGCAGGGGGTCCCGCGGCGCCATCCAGGAGCTGGAGGCGAGAGGGGTGGTGAGGGGCTGCCCCACAACTTGCCCCACCTGCCCTTCCCAGCCCTGTTTCTTCCTGTCCTTGAGGACAACAGGGTTTGCTCAAGCTCTTGGCATCCAGTCTCAGCTTCCTGTTTCCATGTGCTGACCCCTCTGGCCTCCCTCTGCTCGGAGGCAAAGCCCTTGCAAAGAGGAGATCTTGGACACTTGGTACTGGGTTTCCCTAAGTCCAGTCAGAGTTTGGCCTAGAGCCCTCGCTGAGGTGCTCAGAGGTTTTTGGGTGGATCTCAGGAGAAAAAAGTGGAGTTTCTGGTGTCTGGAAGAAGGGATAGGTCAGTGAGGAGGACTACAAGGACGTTGTGAAGCTATGCAGGAAGACAATTAGAAGGTTCAAATTCCAACTAGAACTTAATCTGGCTACTGCCATGAAATAGAATGAAAAGGCTTCTATACATATAGTAGCAAGAAGGGGCTGAGGCGCTTATTGCCTTCTTTGCCTCAGTCTTTAGTAGGAACACTGGGTGTTCTCTGGGTACCTGGTGGCCTGAGCTGGATGACAGGGATGGGGAGCAGAATGAAGCCCCCATAGTCCAAGAGGAGATGGTCACTGACCTGCTGCACCACTGAGACACACACAAGTTTATGGGGCTGGATGGGATCCGGCCAAGGGGACTGAGGGAGCTGGAAGAATGCTCACCAAGCCACTTTCCACCATTCCACCATTTACCAGCTGTCCTGGCCGACAGGGAAGGTTCCAGTTGACTGCAGAATTGCAAATGTGACCCACGTCTACAAGAAGGGCCAAAAGGAGGATCCAGGGAACAACAACCCCAGGCAACTCTCCTGGCTTGGGGCAACTGGGCTGGGAAGTGCTTGGTGGAAAAGGACCTGGGGCTGTTGGTTGACAGCAGCTGAATATGAGCCAGGTGACCAAGAAGGCCAACGGCATCTTGGCCTGTATCAGCACTGCTTTGGCCAGCAGGACCAGGGCAGTATGGGCCCTCAGTGCTGGGCACTGGTGAGGCCACAGCACGAATCCTGGGGTCAGTTCGGGGCTCCTCATGACAAGAAGGACATTGAGAGGCTGGAGCGTGTCCAGGGAAGGGCAGTGGAGCTGGGGAAGGGGCTGGAGCTCGAGTCTCACAAGAAGCAGCCGAGGGACCTGGGGGTGTTCATCCTGGAGAAAGGGAGGCTGAGGGGAGACCTCCTTGCTCCCTGCAGCTCCCTGAATCTACAGAGCTGTGATTTTACGGAGTTCCAGAGCAGGAGGAAAAGCAGACCTTGAGATCTGACACTGTATGGACAACCCCGCTCCTTCTGTCACCGTTCCTGCCATTTCTCTCATTGGCCAGCTGGGACTTATTGCCCCTTTTCCTGACATTCCCCTTCTCCACCCAAGTCTGCACTGGGAGGTTACGGCTCCTTAGCACCAACTCCCACCTTCTTTCCTTAGAGAAGTGGCTACAAACAGGCACAGAAGGGATTTTCTTGAAACATCCCCAAATCGAAACCTGATAAACAACACAACACACTTCTCAACCAGATGCCAAGCCCAAGCTGCCTTCAGCTGTGCTCACCTTCCACGAGGGACAGACATGCAAGAGGTGGTTTAGACAGGCAGATAGGAACAGATCAACAGGAATGCAAATAAAGAGCTGGCTGCAGAGACAATTAGGCAGACTACTGACAGGCAGGACAGGTTTTTGCCTCGCTGAAGCTCAAAGCATCAACTGGATGGGTGACACCTAGATGTCACAGAGACAGAGGAGGGGGGAAGTGGAGAACAACGGGAGCTGCGGAAGTCCAGTCAGTCTGCTGGAAAGGTGACTTCAAGCATGAGCAGTTTAGTCAGGACGGACGGGAGCACCTGAAAGATCCATGTAATAGAGCAGTGGCAAGGAAAGTAGAGGGGGAAACCTGCGGGTCTTGAACGTTTGACACACAACCCGAAAAGTCGCATTTTGGCACAACAGAACATACACGGCCTTTCTACCGACAGTATTGAACCGTTCCAGCTGATGAAAAGGTGCTCCTTTGTGAAAAATTAAAAAAGTCTCTCAGGTTTTTTGGCCAAGCTCCTCTGTCTGACCATAAGCAGCCAGTGCCACCACCAGATGCCCTGATGTATTTGAGGTACTTGTCTGTGACTGGCACTTATCAGAGACCCCCAGGAGCAGCAGAAAGAGCCCGGGCAGAGGGTCTCAGAGCATCTCCACCAGCACCAGGCATCTGTGTCCTTGGAACTGCATCCCACCCCCCAAAGATGAGCACATTAATCCAAACCAAACCAAAACCTGCAAGATAAGAAACACAAAGCATCTTAGAAGCTTAGCATTTGCTTCACTCTTTTTGTCTTTACTGGGTTAGCTCTTTGCCTGCTTTTTACCTTTCCTAATACTAGTTGGGCCTACAGAATTTAAAAAAAAATGCAGTTTTCTGTATTGCAAAAGCCCAGACTCCCCTTCAAAACAGTCCCTGCCCAGGACTGTCTGTGCCTCTCATCACTCTTGGCACACAGCAAGTCACAGAAGATAGAAGGGGAATAAGGTAGAGAGATGAAGGGTTGGAAATAAAAACAGGAATTCCCTCTAACACCGGGAAGGCAGGAACAGGTCGGGGGGGGGGGAGAACAGACCTCTCCATTGATACACAAATACATACAAATCCCATCTTGCTGATGACAGGAAGAGGTGGGTGAGTGTGCCTTGCAGCAAGGCCACTTCAGGAGAGGGATCCAGGGCTCCTGGCAGCACCAGATGGAGTTGGATTCTGGAGAGCACTTGAGGAACCCAATCTCTGAGCAGCGACGGGAGGGGAGGAGGTGCAGGAAGGAAGGGGCTGAGCTTCAGGCTCTCCCGCTTTTACAGTGTGGCAGGAAGTGGGGGAATATTGACCCCCTCCCTGCTCCGACCCTCCCAGGTTTTCCAGGGTCTAAAGAAACCTCTTGCTAGTTCTTCTTCGAGGTGTTCAACACCCTGCCGGGGTCACTCATGCCATAACTGAGGCACCAGTAAGGGTTACGTCGTGGTGGGAGACAGGGAACCCATAGGGTGAGGAAGTGGGCGTAGAATTTTCTACGCGCCTTAAATATGTCTCTGAGTGTAGAAGCCTGTGTGTCACGGAGGACCTTAATGACCCTACCATTTGCTGGACTGTGCCATTGGAGGAACAAACTTGGGCCTATTCTGGGGACTTTTATTAGGTATTCAATGGTCAGCAGCATTCTGTGCCTGTCCACCATCTCCTGCTTCAGAAAAGCCCCTGTAGGTCCCAGGTCATATTTCCCTGTCCCACATAAGGGCTCCAGCTGCCCTTGTGATTCCTGGAAGCAGCAATCACCTCTACGCGGTCAATACCATCCACCCTACAACACCCAACCACTAAAACATCACCTGAAACACCCCATCTGCCCGTTTTTCGAACACCTCCAGGGATGGTGCCTCCACCATGTCTGTAGGCAGCCTATCCCAAGGCCTTACCACTCTTTCTGTGAATAATTTTTCCTAATATCTGTCATGGTTTGACACAAGATCGGCACTGAAGCCAGAGACAACAACACTCTCGATCCCCCACCCAGGTAGGGAAGGAGAGATAAAATTATGGAGACTTGTCTGGATTGAAAACTGAACTAGACTGCTTTAATTAAACAGTAATGATAGAAGAAAATACATACAATTATATACAAGTGTGCTCAGGAATGTGCAAATCTGTCTTGCCTCCCCCACCCCCAGCAGCTCCCGCGGCATCTCCTGAGATGTGAGCAGCCACAAAATGCCCTAGAGCTGCCAGAGAGAGGGCAGAGCTGACAGGAGCTGAGGGGAGAGTGATGAGGGACCGGGATGCACAGGCCCGGGGATCAACGGGGATGGATGGATGGATGGATGGATGGATGGATGGATGGATGGATGGAGTCCTCCCTGGATGCTGGCCATGGATGAGAGAGAAGGGGACAAGAAGCAGGAAGGGGCTTGATTTCCATGATCCCTGACTTCACATTGAGCTCACGTAGATCTATGGAATGAAATACTTTGGTCAGTCTGCTGCCCCTCTAGTCCACTCCTTCCTGTGGGGGTTACAGATACGACTCTTCTGCTCTCAGTAGCATCCCTGAGGCAGCAGAGCCAGGAGACCTTGATGTCTCAGCTGTAACATAAACGTTCCAGTGTTATCAGCCCACCAGCTGGAACACTTGCTGCCAGTTGAAGGAGAGCTCCCTGAAGGAAAAAAAACGCCAGTAAAAGGAAAATTGGCTCCATCCTGGCTCAAAGCAGGACACACTGTCTGTGCACCCACCCCTCGCCTGCATCCTCCAGGCAATGTGCAGGCTCAGGGCCAGCAGCCTCCCCAATGGGCCCTGGCAGAGGCTGCTTGTCTGTGCTGCTGGTGCTGCCTGGCCCCGCGGAAGCAGTGGAAAGCCCTGCCCAGAGCCCCGAGCGCCCTCCTGAAGCGGGAGCGTCAGTGCTGCCGGGATGGGGCCTGCGGGAGCGTGGCGGTGGCTGCGGCGGAAGGAGAGTGGCAGGCAACGGCCTGAGTGGGCGGCGGGCAAGCTGCTGCCTGCTGCTGGGCTGCTGGGACAGGGTGGGCTGTGCCAGGGGCTGCCCGAAGGCGTGGAGGTGAGGAAGAAGCTGCTGCATCCTCCTGTGCTGCCAAGGTGATGGCTCTGAGGGTCAGCAACAGAGGCATGCGGTGCCAGTCTTCCCCAAGAGCTCCAAGAGCTCTGGCAGGGGCAGAAGCTACCAGCTCAGCGTCTCTGCTCCATGCTGAGTCAGAAGACGTGCTCTGCTCATCACCATCTTCCTCTCCTGCAGAATCTGTGCTTGAGCCTGAGCTGCTGGGTGGGATGGGTGACTCCTCTGAGACAGCATCAGGGTGCTGAGGTGACTTCTTGGATGAGTGGCTGGCCCAGACGGTGCGGGTGCTGCTATTGCCCCATTGGGCCCCCTCTTGGTCACTGTCATCTCCACAATAGTCCTCCTCAGTGTCCCAACATGTGGGGCACTGTTGGCCCCTGCTGTTGGCCACCTCCTGCTGTGGCACCAGCTGCCGGCCGGGCCCCCGGTGCCCAGAGAACACCCTGACAACGGCCTCACGGAGCCGGTGCCAGATTGTCCTCTGCCTAGCTGGGGCAGAGGCTGTGGGGGTGGGCTCGGCAGGAGCCCCCCAGCTCTTCTCCTCCCTGCTGGCTCTGCCTGGCTCACCACAGGATGCCCCTGACGGCCTGTGGCCCAGGAGCATGGACAGCAGGTGGACGGCGACCTGCTGTGACAGCCTGCGTGCCAGGATGTCCGACTGCAAGAGAAGCAGAGCAGAGAGGCTGAGTGAGTGTGGCCTCTGTCCCCCCAGCCCTCATGTCCTCACTGGGACAGCTCCTGCTGCTGGGACCTCCTGGAAGCCCCCAGGACAGCCCCCAGAGCGGGCAGGGCAGCCCTGCAGCCCCATCCTGCCCCCGCCCTCTCCTGCCCATCCCATTGCTCACCTGGTGCCTCTGCTGCAGCCCTGGCAGCCCCTCAGGGGGCTGGGCGCAGGTCACCCTGCCTGACTCCTTGCCCACGGGGACCTGGTGGGTTGCCAGCACAGCCAGGTTCTCTGAGGGGCTCTGCAGGGCAGGTTCCTCCCGCTCTTTTGCTGCTGCTGTGTCCAGCACAGCCAGGTTCTCTGAGGGGCTCTGCAGGGCAGGTTCCTCCCGCTCTTTTGCTGCTGCTGTGTCCAGCACAGCCAGGTTCTCTGAGGGGCTCTGCAGGGCAGGTTCCTCCTGTTCTGCTGCTGCTGCTGTGTCTGGCAGAGCCAGGTCATCATCTGAGATGTTCTGCAAGATCATGTCCAGCAGAGCCAGGTCATCATCTGAGATGCTCTTCCGGGCATGTTCCTTGTGCTTTTCTTCTGCTGCTGTGTCCTGCTGGCTGGGTCCCTGGGTCACAACCACAGCCTCTCTTGTCACCTCATCCACAGGGACCTGGCTAGTGTCTAGAAGAGCCAGGTGATCATCTGAGGACCTGTGCAGGACAGGCACCTGGTGCTCCACTTCCTCAAGAGCTCTGGCCATGGCAGAAGTTCCTGGCTGAGTCTCTATGGCCCACACTGAGTCGGAAGGTGGGCTCTGCAGGTCACCATCTACCTCTCCTGCAGGCTCTATGCTGGGTGGGCTGGGTCTCTCCTGGGAGCCATTGTGGGGGTCCTGAAAGAGCTCTGGGGACAAGGGCTTGAACCCAATGTTGTAGCTGCTGGTGTAATCTGCTTGAGACAGCTCTTGGTCGCTGTTATCGTCCTCCTCCACCTGGGTCAAGGCCCCTGGCTTGTCCGCTGGCTCTGGCAGGACTCTCCTCCCTGCTGCCCCCACCTGACGTTTCCTGGGTCCATGGGCTTCCAGCCACTCTGTTTCATGCTTGCCCACAGCAGCCTTTGGGATTTGCCAGCCTCCTGCCCCCGCCTCCCTGCCCGGGGCAGCTGGCACGGGGGCCCTGTGGGCAGCTCTTGTGGCCCGAGGAGCACGGGGGGCAGCGGGCAGGGGCCGAGCCCCAGGGGCCCATCCACCCTCGGCTGTGCTTGCCGAGCTGCCCGCCCGGTCCCGCGGTGCCACCGGCTGCTGGACGGGTCCCCAGCGCCCGGTGACAACCCTGCCAATGGCCTCCTGGACCAGGACCTGGGCTGTCTCCTGCCTGGCTGGGGCAGAGGCTGCAGGGCTGTGTGGGACAGGCCTCCAACTCTGGGCCTTGGGGCATCTGCCCCGCTCAGCCCACATGCCCCCAGGAGACAGGCCGGTCTGTCGGTGGTCGCTGCTGGACATGCCCCTGGCAGGGGGTGCAGGAGGCAGAGGGGGAAGCTTGGGACAGGTGGTGGCAGCTGGAGCCATATCCCTGCCCCTGGCAGGGGGTGCAGGAGGCAGAGGGGGAAGCCTGCCTCCTGCCCCTGCCTCCCTGCCTGGGGCAGCTGGCACGAGGGCCCAGTAGCCAGCTCTTATGATCCGAGGAACACGGGGGGCAGTGGGCAGGGGCTGATCCCCAGGGGTCCATCCACCCTCGGCTGTGCTTGCTGAGCGGCCCGCCCCATCCCGCGGTGCCACCAGTTGCTGGACGGGTACCCAGCATGCAGTGACAACCCTGCCAATGGCCTCCTGTCCCGGGCTCTCCTGTCCTCCTGCCCCATCCCTCTTCTGGCGCCTCTGCTGCAGGCTTGCCAGCTCCTTAGTGTGCCGAGAATGGGCCTTCTCCTCCTTCTCCATGGACATCTTGGCTGTCCTCTGCTGGAGACGTGCTACGGGTGTCCAGGTGAGCTGCTGCCTCCTGAGGGAGATGCTCTCCTGGGAGTGGGCACCCCACGGCTTGGGTTCCTTATATACCCCATGGTCACCAAGGAGACCCACCACAATGGTGTCCGGGCAACAGGCCCCACATCACAAAGGCCCGGGGGTGGCTGTGGAGATGCCCACTCCTCACCAGCTGGAACTTAATCAATCCTTTCTAACTAACATAACTAACATCAATCCTTTCTTCTTGGGAGACTTTAATTCCAAAACAGTCCCTGCCCAGGACTGTCTGTGCCTCTCATCACTCTTGGCACACAGCAAGTCACAGAAGATAGAAGGGGAATAAGGTAGAGAGATGAAGGGTTGGAAATAAAAACAGGAATTCCCTCTAACACCGGGAAGGCAGGAACAGGTCGGGGGGGGGCAGAACAGACCTCTCCATTGATACACAAATACATACAAATCCCATCTTGCTGATGACAGGAAGAGGTGGGTGAGTGTGCCTTGCAGCAAGGCCACTTCAGGAGAGGGATCCAGGGCTCCTGGCAGCACCAGATGGAGTTGGATTCTGGAGAGCACTTGAGGAACCCAATCTCTGAGCAGCGACGGGAGGGGAGGAGGTGCAGGAAGGAAGGGGCTGAGCTTCAGGCTCTCCCGCTTTTACAGTGTGGCAGGAAGTGGGGGAATATTGACCCCTCCCTGCTCTGACCCTCCCAGGTTTTCCAGGGTCTAAAGAATCCTCTCACTAGTTCTTCTTCGAGGTGTTCAACACCCTGCCAGGGTCACTCAAGCCATAAAAAATGCAGTTTTCTGTATTGCAAAAAGCCCAGAGTTCCCTTCAAAACACTCCCTGCCCAGGACTGGCCATGCCTCTCCTCACTCTTTGCACACAGCAAGTCACAGAATCACACAGCATCACAGAATGTCAGGTTGGAAGGGACCTCCAAAAACCATTGTGTCCAACACCCCCTGCCAGAGCTGCTGTGAAAGATTTTGTTCGAGCTGGAGGTGAGAGGGCTGATGAGGGGCTGCCCCACAACTTTTCTCATAACTTGTCCCACCTGCAGGGACAGGATGTGGTTGTGGGTGCAAAGCCTCAGGGGTTCCTGGGGGTCTCTGAGGGGTTCCAGGTGTTCCTGGGGTGGACTCTGGGTGTCCCTGAGGGGACCCGAGGGCTCTAAGGGGTCCCGAGGAGTTCTGGGGTCGCGGGGTCCTCCAAGATGTCACGGGGACTCTAAAGGGGCCCCGGGGCATTCCTGAGGGTTCCCTGGGTGGCCGGGAGCGGGGGCTGTGAGGGGCCCCAGTGACACCAGGACAAAGACTCTTTAGGCCCAAGAAGCTCTAAAGCAGGTTCCTTATTGCAGTGCTGGGTGCATGGGGATCGCTCCTCCAAACACACAGACCAACAGGCAAGAGCAATACATATTTATTAACTTTAAACATACATATGCATTACTTTTCTAAAAGGTCGGCAGCATTATACAGATCAGGTCCCTGCATTCATGATAACATTTAAATCATTTCCCCAAAGTCATTAACATCAAGCTGTGCCCACTCCTGCATGCCCACTGCCTCTCGCTGGTCATGGGCAGGGGTCTCTGGGAGGAAGACTCGTAGTCTTCTTCACTGGGCTGGGTCACTTTGTTCCTCGTTCTGGCAGGTTGGCTGATGTACCCAGTAAATCCTGCTGCTTTGGCTCTCAGGGAGACACACCCTAGTTCAACACAACCCCTCTGACAAACAGTACCAAATTCTGCTATTCAGCACCATCTAGGTTTGGCCAGTTTAAGCCTGAAATCTAATTCAGCTGAATTACTGCTTGCTGGGAAGAGGAGGAGCTGCTTGCTGTCAGCCAGCCCTTTTCCACTTGTGGATTTACTGCCCCAAGGGCAGGGAGATCGCTATGTGCGGGAAAAGGGAGCTGCTCCTCAGGAACCTAGTGGCTGTGCAGGCAGGTCCAGACCTTCTCGGAACAAGAGTGAGGTGCTACAGCCTGTGTCCCTTCCCCGTGATCCTGCACTCACACCGCAACCCTTCTGAGAGGCTCCAGCGTCGGGCATTGTCCTCCCTTTATTGTTCTCTCTTCCTCTCTTTCCTTCCTTAATTCCGCATCCCTACACTGACACTGAGTTGGTGAATAATAATTGGTGTATGCATTTCCTGGGGGGGATTTTGCTGTATATATTGATATACGTATATGTCGTAGTTACTTCCCTTTGGCCTCTCCTGAGCTCCCGTCCCCTCAATTTGTTAACTTTACTACAATAAACTGTGGGTGTGGGGAGGGACAGGCCTTACTGATCCACTCCAGAACTCGGCACCAAAGCTCCCCCATCCTCTGAGCGAGGTGAATTCCGCCCGCAAACCCCTTGGTCCCTTGGAATTAAAGTCTCCCAAGAAGAAAGGATTGATGTAAGTTATCCTGACAAATCCGGTGCCTGGCTCTGTTGACAGCCTCAGATCGCCACAGGAAGCTCTGCTTGGGCACCTCCTCCTGCTCCTTGCTCACTGACCTTGGTGTCTCTGCCCAGAACTGCTCTCCCCTCTGCTCTCCACCTTCCCTTCTTCCATACCTTAACCCCAGAGGCACATGCATCATCCCTGAGGTCTCAGCCTTGGCCAGAGCTGTGGCCACATGGAGGCCAGGAAGCTTTTCAGTGTCTTACAGGAGCCACCCCTGGGCCCCCTCCCCTGCTACCAAGCCATTGCCAGACCAAACCAGCACAGTCGCAACTGGTTCCAGCTGGTGAGGAGTGGGCATCTCCACAGCCACCCCCGGGCCTTTGTGATGTGGGGCCTGTTGCCCGGACACCATTGTGGTGGGTCTCCTTGGTGACCATGGGGTATATAAGGAACCCAAGCCGTGGGGTGCCCACTCCCAGGAGAGCATCTCCCTCAGGAGGCAGCAGGTCACCTGGACACCCGTAGCACGTCTCCAGCAGAGGACAGCCAAGATGTCCATGGAGAAGGAGGAGAAGGCCCATTCTCGGCACACTAAGGAGCTGGCAAGCCTGCAGCAGAGGCGCCAGAAGAGGGATGGGGCAGGAGGACAGGAGAGCCCGGGACAGGAGGCCATTGGCAGGGTTGTCACTGCATGCTGGGTACCCGTCCAGCAACTGGTGGCACCGCGGGATGGGGCGGGCCGCTCAGCAAGCACAGCCGAGGGTGGATGGACCCCTGGGGATCAGCCCCTGCCCACTGCCCCCCGTGTTCCTCGGATCATAAGAGCTGGCTACTGGGCCCTCGTGCCAGCTGCCCCAGGCAGGGACGCAGGGGCAGGAGGCAGGCTTCCCCCTCTGCCTCCTGCACCCCCTGCCAGGGGCAGGGATATGGCTCCAGCTGCCACCACCTGTCCCAAGCTTCCCCCTCTGCCTCCTGCACCCCCTGCCAGGGGCAGGGATATGGCTCCAGCTGCCACCACCTGTCCCAAGCTTCCCCCTCTGCCTCCTGCACCCCCTGCCAGGGGCATGTCCAGCAGCGACCACCGACAGACCGGCCTGTCTCCTGGGGGCATGTGGGCTGAGCGGGGCAGATGCCCCAAGGCCCAGAGTTGGAGGCCTGTCCCACACAGCCCTGCAGCCTCTGCCCCAGCCAGGCAGGAGACAGCCCAGGTCCTGGTCCAGGAGGCCATTGGCAGGGTTGTCACCGGGCGCTGGGGACCCGTCCAGCAGCCGGTGGCACCGCGGGACCGGGCGGGCAGCTCGGCAAGCACAGCCGAGGGTGGATGGGCCCCTGGGGCTCGGCCCCTGCCCGCTGCTCCCCGTGCTCCTCGGGCCACAAGAGCTGCCCACAGGGCCCCCGTGCCAGCTGCCCCGGGCAGGGAGGCGGGGGCAGGAGGCTGGCAAATCCCAAAGGCTGCTGTGGGCAAGCATGAAACAGAGTGGCTGGAAGCCCATGGACCCAGGAAACGTCAGGTGGGAGCAGCAGGGAGGAGAGTCCTGCCAGAGCCAGCGGACAAGCCAGGGGCCTTGACCCAGGTGGAGGAGGACGATAACAGCGACCAAGAGCTGTCTCAAGCAGATTACACCAGCAGCTACAACATTGGGTTCAAGCCCTTGTCCCCAGAGCTCTTTCAGGACCCCCACAATGGCTCCCAGGAGAGACCCAGCCCACCCAGCATAGAGCCTGCAGAAGAGGTAGATGGTGACCTGCAGAGCCCACCTTCCGACTCAGTGTGGGCCATAGAGACTCAGCCAGGAACTTCTGCCATGGCCAGAGCTCTTGAGGAAGTGGAGCACCAGGTGCCTGTCCTGCACAGGTCCTCAGATGATCACCTGGCTCTTCTAGACACTAGCCAGGTCCCTGTGGATGAGGTGACAGGAGAGGCTGTGGTTGTGACCCATGGACCCAGCCAGCAGGACACAGCAGCAGAAGAAAAGCACAAGGAACATACCCGGAAGAGCATCTCAGATGATGACCTGGCTCTGCTGGACATGATCTTGCAGAACATCTCAGATGATGACCTGGCTCTGCCAGACACAGCAGCAGCAGAAGAGCAGGAGGAACCTTCTCTGCAGAGCCTCTCAGAGAACCTGGCTGTGCTGGACACAGCAGCAGCAAAAGAGCGGGAGGAACCTGCCCTGCAGAGCCCCTCAGAGAACCTGGCTGTGCTGGACACAGCAGCAGCAAAAGAGCGGGAGGAACCTGCCCTGCAGAGCCCCTCAGAGAACCTGGCTGTGCTGGCAACCCACCAGGTCCCCGTGGGCAAGGAGTCAGGCAGGGTGACCTGCGCCCAGCCCCCTGAGGGGCTGCCAGGGCTGCAGCAGAGGCACCAGGTGAGCAATGGGATGGGCAGGAGAGGGCGGGGGCAGGATGGGGCTGCAGGGCTGCCCTGCCCGCTCTGGGGGCTGTCCTGGGGGCTTCCAGGAGGTCCCAGCAGCAGGAGCTGTCCCAGTGAGGACATGAGGGCTGGGGGGACAGAGGCCACACTCACTCAGCCTCTCTGCTCTGCTTCTCTTGCAGTCGGACATCCTGGCACGCAGGCTGTCACAGCAGGTCGCCGTCCACCCGCTGTCCATGCTCCTGGGCCACAGGCCGTCAGGGGCATCCTGTGGTGAGCCAGGCAGAGCCAGCAGGGAGGAGAAGAGCTGGGGGGCTCCTGCCGAGCCCACCCCCACAGCCTCTGCCCCAGCTAGGCAGAGGACAATCTGGCACCGGCTCCGTGAGGCCGTTGTCAGGGTGTTCTCTGGGCACCGGGGGCCCGGCCGGCAGCTGGTGCCACAGCAGGAGGTGGCCAACAGCAGGGGCCAACAGTGCCCCACATGTTGGGACACTGAGGAGGACTATTGTGGAGATGACAGTGACCAAGAGGGGGCCCAATGGGGCAATAGCAGCACCCGCACCGTCTGGGCCAGCCACTCATCCAAGAAGTCACCTCAGCACCCTGATGCTGTCTCAGAGGAGTCACCCTTCCCACCCAGCAGCTTAGGCTCAAGCACAGATTCTGCAGGAGAGGAAGATGGTGATGAGCAGAGCACGTCTTCTGACTCAGCATGGAGCAGAGACGCTGAGCTGGTAGCTTCTGCCCCTGCCAGAGCTCTTGGAGCTCTTGAGGAAGACTGGCACCGCATGCCTCTGTTGCTGACCCTCAGAGCCATCACCTTGGCAGCACAGGAGGATGCAGCAGCTTCTTCCTCACCTCCACGCCTTCGGGCAGCCCCTGGCACAGCCCACCCTGTCCCAGCAGCCCAGCAGCAGGCAGCAGCTTGCCCGCCGCCCACTCAGGCCGTTGCCTGCCACTCTCCTTCCGCCGCAGCCACCGCCACGCTCCCGCAGGCCCCATCCCGGCAGCACTGACGCTCCCGCTTCAGGAGGGCGCTCGGGGCTCTGGGCAGGGCTTTCCACTGCTTCCGCGGGGCCAGGCAGCACCAGCAGCACAGACAAGCAGCCTCTGCCAGGGCCCATTGGGGAGGCTGCTGGCCCTGAGCCTGCACATTGCCTGGAGGATGCAGGCGAGGGGTGGGTGCACAGACAGTGTGTCCTGCTTTGAGCCAGGATGGAGCCAATTTTCCTTTTACTGGCGTTTTTTTCCTTCAGGGAGCTCTCCTTCAACTGGCAGCAAGTGTTCCAGCTGGTGGGCTGATAACACTGGAACGTTTATGTTACAGCTGAGACATCAAGGTCTCCTGGCTCTGCTGCCTCAGGGATGCTACTGAGAGCAGAAGAGTCGTATCTGTAACCCCCACAGGAAGGAGTGGACTAGAGGGGCAGCAGACTGACCAAAGTATTTCATTCCATAGATCTACGTGAGCTCAATGTGAAGTCAGGGATCATGGAAATCAAGCCCCTTCCTGCTTCTTGTCCCCTTCTCTCTCATCCATGGCCAGCATCCAGGGAGGACTCCATCCATCCATCCATCCATCCATCCATCCATCCATCCATCCCCGTTGATCCCCGGGCCTGTGCATCCCGGTCCCTCATCACTCTCCCCTCAGCTCCTGTCAGCTCTGCCCTCTCTCTGGCAGCTCTAGGGCATTTTGTGGCTGCTCACATCTCAGGAGATGCCGCGGGAGCTGCTGGGGGTGGGGGAGGCAAGACAGATTTGCACATTCCTGAGCACACTTGTATATAATTGTATGTATTTTCTTCTATCATTACTGTTTAATTAAAGCAGTCTAGTTCAGTTTTCAATCCAGACAAGTCTCCATAATTTTATCTCTCCTTCCCTACCTGGGTGGGGGATCGAGAGTGTTGTTGTCTCTGGCTTCAGTGCCGATCTTGTGTCAAACCATGACAGATATTAGGAAAAATTATTCACAGAAAGAGTGGTAAGGCCTTGGGATAGGCTGCCTACAGACATGGTGGAGGCACCATCCCTGGAGGTGTTCGAAAAACGGGCAGATGGGGTGTTTCAGGTGATGTTTTAGTGGTTGGGTGTTGTAGGGTGGATGGTATTGACCGCGTAGAGGTGATTGCTGCTTCCAGGAATCACAAGGGCAGCTGGAGCCCTTATGTGGGACAGGGAAATATGACCTGGGACCTACAGGGGCTTTTCTGAAGCAGGAGATGGTGGACAGGCACAGAATGCTGCTGACCATTGAATACCTAATAAAAGTCCCCAGAATAGGCCCAAGTTTGTTCCTCCAATGGCACAGTCCAGCAAATGGTAGGGTCATTAAGGTCCTCCGTGACACACAGGCTTCTACACTCAGAGACATATTTAAGGCGCGTAGAAAATTCTACGCCCACTTCCTCACCCTATGGGTTCCCTGTCTCCCACCACGACGTAACCCTTACTGGTGCCTCAGTTATGGCATGAGTGACCCTGGCAGGGTGTTGAACACCTCGAAGAAGAACTAGCAAGAGGATTCTTTAGACCCTGGAAAACCTGGGAGGGTCGGAGCAGGGAGGGGTCAATATTCCCCCACTTCCTGCCACACTGTAAAAGCGGGAGAGCCTGAAGCTCAGCCCCTTCCTTCCTGCACCTCCTCCCCTCCCGTCGCTGCTCAGAGATTGGGTTCCTCAAGTGCTCTCCAGAATCCAACTCCATCTGGTGCTGCCAGGAGCCCTGGATCCCTCTCCTGAAGTGGCCTTGCTGCAAGGCACACTCACCCACCTCTTCCTGTCATCAGCAAGATGGGATTTGTATGTATTTGTGTATCAATGGAGAGGTCTGTTCTCCCCCCCCCCCCGACCTGTTCCTGCCTTCCCGGTGTTAGAGGGAATTCCTGTTTTTATTTCCAACCCTTCATCTCTCTACCTTATTCCCCTTCTATCTTCTGTGACTTGCTGTGTGCCAAGAGTGATGAGAGGCACAGACAGTCCTGGGCAGGGACTGTTTTGAAGGGGAGTCTGGGCTTTTGCAATACAGAAAACTGCATTTTTTTTTTTTAACTCTGTAGGCCCAGCTAGTATTAGGAAAGGTAAAAAGCAGGCAAAGAGCTAACCCAGTAAAGAAAAAAGAGTGAAGCAAATGCTAAGCTTCTAAGATGCTTTGTGTTTCTTATCTTGCAGGTTTTGGTTTGGTTTGGATTAATGTGCTCATCTTTGGGGGGTGGGATGCAGTTCCAAGGACACAGATGCCTGGTGCTGGTGGAGATGCTCTGAGACCCTCTGCCCGGGCTCTTTCTGCTGCTCCTGGGGGTCTCTGATAAGTGCCAGTCAGAGACAAGTACCTCAAATACATCAGGGCATCTGGTGGTGGCACTGGCTGCTTATGGTCAGACAGAGGAGCTTGGCCAAAAAACCTGAGAGACTTTTTTAATTTTTCACAAAGGAGCACCTTTTCATCAGCTGGAACGGTTCAATACTGTCGGTAGAAAGGCCGTGTATGTTCTGTTGTGCCAAAATGCGACTTTTCGGGTTGTGTGTCAAACGTTCAAGACCCGCAGGTTTCCCCCTCTACTTTCCTTGCCACTGCTCTATTACATGGATCTTTCAGGTGCTCCCATCCGTCCTGACTAAACTGCTCATGCTTGAAGTCACCTTTCCAGCAGACTGACTGGACTTCCGCAGCTCCCGTTGTTCTCCACTTCCCCCCTCCTCTGTCTCTGTGACATCTAGGTGTCACCCATCCAGTTGTTGCTTTGAGCTTCAGCGAGGCAAAAACCTGTCCTGCCTGTCAGTAGTCTGCCTAATTGTCTCTGCAGCCAGCTCTTTATTTGCATTCCTGTTGATCTGTTCCTATCTGCCTGTCTGTCCCTCGTGGAAGGTGAGCACAGCTGAAGGCAGCTTGGGCTTGGCATCTGGTTGAGAAGTGTGTTGTGTTGTTTATCAGGTTTCGATTTGGGGATGTTTCAAGAAAATCCCTTCTGTGCCTGTTTGTAGCCACTTCTCTAAGGAAAGAAGGTGGGAGTTGGTGCTAAGGAGCCGTAACCTCCCAGTGCAGACTTGGGTGGAGAAGGGGAATGTCAGGAAAAGGGGCAATAAGTCCCAGCTGGCCAATGAGAGAAATGGCAGGAACGGTGACAGAAGGAGCGAGGTTGTCCATACAGTGTCAGATCTCAAGGTCTGCTTTTCCTCCTGCTCTGGAACTCCGTAAAATCACAGCTCTGTAGATTCAGGGAGCTGCAGGGAGCAAGGAGGTCTCCCCTCAGCCTCCCTTTCTCCAGGATGAACACCCCCAGGTCCCTCGGCTGCTTCTTGTGAGACTCGAGCTCCAGCCCCTTCCCCAGCTCCACTGCCCTTCCCTGGACACGCTCCAGCCTCTCAATGTCCTTCTTGTCATGAGGAGCCCCGAACTGACCCCAGGATTCGTGCTGTGGCCTCACCAGTGCCCAGCACTGAGGGCCCATACTGCCCTGGTCCTGCTGGCCAAAGCAGTGCTGATACAGGCCAAGATGCCGTTGGCCTTCTTGGTCACCTGGCTCATATTCAGCTGCTGTCAACCAACAGCCCCAGGTCCTTTTCCACCAAGCACTTCCCAGCCCAGTTGCCCCAAGCCAGGAGAGTTGCCTGGGGTTGTTGTTCCCTGGATCCTCCTTTTGGCCCTTCTTGTAGACGTGGGTCACATTTGCAATTCTGCAGTCAACTGGAACCTTCCCTGTCGGCCAGGACAGCTGGTAAATGGTGGAATGGTGGAAAGTGGCTTGGTGAGCATTCTTCCAGCTCCCTCAGTCCCCTTGGCCGGATCCCATCCAGCCCCATAAACTTGTGTGTGTCTCAGTGGTGCAGCAGGTCAGTGACCATCTCCTCTTGGACTATGGGGGCTTCATTCTGCTCCCCATCCCTGTCATCCAGCTCAGGCCACCAGGTACCCAGAGAACACCCAGTGTTCCTACTAAAGACTGAGGCAAAGAAGGCAATAAGCGCCTCAGCCCCTTCTTGCTACTATATGTATAGAAGCCTTTTCATTCTATTTCATGGCAGTAGCCAGATTAAGTTCTAGTTGGAATTTGAACCTTCTAATTGTCTTCCTGCATAGCTTCACAACGTCCTTGTAGTCCTCCTCACTGACCTATCCCTTCTTCCAGACACCAGAAACTCCACTTTTTTCTCCTGAGATCCACCCAAAAACCTCTGAGCACCTCAGCGAGGGCTCTAGGCCAAACTCTGACTGGACTTAGGGAAACCCAGTACCAAGTGTCCAAGATCTCCTCTTTGCAAGGGCTTTGCCTCCGAGCAGAGGGAGGCCAGAGGGGTCAGCACATGGAAACAGGAAGCTGAGACTGGATGCCAAGAGCTTGAGCAAACCCTGTTGTCCTCAAGGACAGGAAGAAACAGGGCTGGGAAGGGCAGGTGGGGCAAGTTGTGGGGCAGCCCCTCACCACCCCTCTCGCCTCCAGCTCCTGGATGGCGCCGCGGGACCCCCTGCTCCCCCTCACCCAACCCTGAGCGCCTCAGCCCCACAACCACCCCGGGGGCTGCGGGGCTGCGCATCCGATGACAATCCAACCCCCTGGAAGCCGCTGCCGCTGTGACAAGAGCCACCATCTTCCCTCTGGCCGCCACCCGCCCGGCTCCCCCGCTCCCCTCAGGGCCCTCCAGCCCCTCCATGGTCCCCCAGGGTGGGCTAATTGTGGGGGAGGGCTGGGGCTAATTCCCAGGGCTTAATTATCTGCGGGGTGGGCTCAGGCTTCGTTCGGGCAGTTTATGGATTTTTTTCTTTGAGGCAGTGTGCTCATGTGGGGGGTTTTCGGGTCCTAAAACGTATTGCTTAGTTAAAATAACATTTTTTGAAGGGGCCGGATTTGGAGACTTTTAAATGAATACACATATTTCAATAACATTTAAATTTCCGAGGTTTGAGATTTTTTAGGGAGTATTTGAGAGATGCCTTGTCCCAAAACCCCACATTGGAAATCTCTTTAATGTATTAAGGGTGATCGGGGTCGAATTTGAGGCCATCTTCAGATATTTTGGGGCCAAATTATCCTTTTAAATGGTTTAATTTTTTTTAAATGAAGAAAGCACAGGCATCTCTTTTTCTGGCTGTTCTTGGGGCTGATTTGCAGTCAGAGCGCTGCTGGAGGTGGCTCCACCAGGAGACAGGTACTGTCCCTCTCCACCAGGCATGTCCTGGGCTCATAATAACTGGTATGATCCCCAGGCAGTAGTGGAGAGAATTTCCAACTTACAGAAGGAGCAAAACACAAAACCTGGAAAACACAAAGCCGTGATATGTGCAGTTCTGGGAGCTGCATTCATGGCAGCCCAGAAAGAGAAACAACAATGTGAAAATAACGATGAAGCTGTCAAGTTTTTGCAAGAGCAAGTCCGAGCTTTACAGAGTCAGTTGGCAGCTGAACTCTGTACAACTCAGCGGCTTCATGCTGCATTATCAGACTCTCTTGACTGAGAAAAAATCCTCAGATCTGAACTAGAGTATCGGGTGGTGGATGAGGATTCTGTCAATAGCAATTGCAATATCTTGTGCTTGGCCCAAACAACTGAAAAACAAGGCCAATTGTCCGAGTATCCTTTTGAGGACTTGGCCGCAAGCAGAGAAACATTTTACTCAGACAAACCTGAGGCAGTAATGAGGCCTTTGATTAAAACTGAAACTATTCAAGCTCCAGCTGCCAATGGCCAGCAAGCCCTGGCTCCACAAACCACCGCCTGTACAACACCTTATTCACCTACAGAGCTTGCTAAAATCCAAGCGAAATTCTCAAGATGGGCCTCTGAAACTGAAACTGAGCATGTCTGGAGAGTTTCACTAACAGGAGGAGACAGGATTTTCCTCTCTGAAAGTGAAGCACAAGGGTACTGGGTCCCTGGAGTTTTCTTAACCCCTGGTGACGAGCGTGATACGTGGTCCCTGACCCAACGTGCAGCTTACTGGGCAGGGGGCATGGATCCCCTAGAGCGTGGGAATCCTCATACTATTTATACCCAGTCTGTAAATAATTTGACTGAAAACTTGCAGCAAGCAGCTTGTCTCCAACTGATGCATGATAGAACGCTGGTCCCCCAGCAGCCCTCTCCCATGTTGTGAAATGCACACCCAGAACAGCTAAGTCCTTTAATTCGGGGACTCCTAGATTCTTTAAAGTTATATGGAGTCCAGTTACAAGACCATTTGTGGGATCAGCCTGTGAGAAGTAACAGGCAAGGAAGGGCTGCTGACCGAATGCCATGGGGGGAGATGGCTCAGGAGCTAATTAATTATGGAAGAAGAATTGGAGCCACCATGATCCCACCCAAACAAAAAGTTGTAAGAAGGGTAGAATACCAGGATAAGCAAAACCTCCCTGTCAGACCTTTTGGGCCAAGATGAAATTTGCTGTGGGCTGATGGAATAGAGAAGGGGTTCCCACGGGACGTGATGGATGGGCTACCAACTGTGGCTTTAGAAAAATTAGTAAGAGCCCGGAAGGATAAAAAACCCCTTCCTAAGCCATGGCCCAAACAGCCCGGCAACAATAACAATAATCAAGAACTGCTGTTCAAAGAAGCCTCTGCTCCTTCTCTCACTGAGGGAGGCTTGATAGATTTGGAGTGGGGAAACCAGCAGTGCTGTCCCCCTAGATGTGAGGCAGGGGACAGCAGCTGGGCTTATGTAAGAGCTCACTGAAAATAAAAGTGGAGACTTGATGGTTACCTTCCCTTTGGGACCTTTTAAAACACCACTCACCTTTTTGGTAGAGACGGGTGCACAAGTATCTGCTATACAAACAGATGTTGCTCTCAAACACAGCATCAAGCCTGACAAAAAACAAATTTGGGTTACTGATGTTTTTGGGAATTCTAAACCGCAACAGACTGCTGGGGTTAAATGTTAGTTACCAGCGAATGAAAACCCCACAGATGTTGTTATGATACTTGGGGCCCTGCCTACCAACATTTTAGGACTTGATTTGCTCAAAGGGAAAGCATGTGTGGATTCAAAGGGCAGGGAATGGAAATTTGGGCTGCCCACACCCTGCTTGAGGCTTTTGCAAACTGCACCTATAAACCTTATACCCCTTTAGCATGCATTCTGAAACACCAGGACAAATTTGAAAGGGGATCCCCTAACATAAGAAAAGATGAAATGATACTGTATTATGGGTTATATTGACTCCTGCAAATTACATCTCCCTCCCCCTCTGCCCCGTTCCATAGTGTGGGAAACTGTTCTTTTCTTCCCCACATAAGTCTAAACAAAATGCCTTTTAAGCCAGCCTGCCTGCCCCGGGTCCAGCCTGGGCCTCAGCGCTGAGCGTGCCGGGGTCCCGAGCCCTGGGGTCGGGGCCGGAGCCCCCTCCCCGTGTTGCTGCCGGTTGAGGGGAAACCAGCGGCCGCTGCACCCGTTGCCGAGAGGCTGCCCCTCCGACACCATGGACCTGCCGTCCTGCCTGGCGAGAAGGGGCCACCGACGGCCGCTGCCGCTGGGAACGGGAACGGAGCCATCGGGGACTGGCCGCCGGAGAGTAACATCACCGCACACACACACACACACGCACACACTCGTCTCCTCATACTCGCACACACAGCACGACCTCTTCAGCAGGACTGACGTCGGATTTCCTTCCCTCCTCCCTCCTCCCTTTGGTCCTTAACCCTCTCCCTCAAAAGCTCAGGACCTCTTGCATTGCCTCCCTAAAGGACACTTTCTCACTACACACATATTGATATCCCTGGTAGCCATTCACATTTGCATTGTCCCTAAACATCATCCCTCAGTTTGTGTTAGCCCTTAATAAACCAATTAATTAGTGGAGTAAGCTTTGGTTTTAGAGGCAATTTCTGAGCGTGGTGGGGGGTGCTTTCTAACTACCACCCTGAAACACGGTCCCGCAGTGGCCGTTCCTCTGTGAGAGGCGAGTGCCTTGTGTGACCCTCGGTCTTACTAAAAAAACCTCGCGGGGGGGGAAGTTGGGAAAGCATCCTGACAGTCAGTAGCCCAATACCGGCTCGCGCCATCTGGTGTCAGGAGTGGGATAACGGGGGTCGTTAGAAGCCCCCCACACTCTGAAATTGCTTCATTTGTGTAGTGTTAAAAAAAAAAAAAAAATAATAAAAAAAAATATATATAATTAAAGAAAATGGCTACCAAGGGAGTTATAAATGATATAGATGTTGGAAGTGATGGTGCAGAAAATGAAATTTGTGGGGAAAGCACTGAAGTTCAGGAGGTGTTATTTTCGCCTTCCCCTAGTTTTGAGGAGGAATTGCAAAAATGTACATTTGTGCGTCCCTTTTGGGAGCACCTTAATAGGCGTGAGTACGTTATAGACAGGGAGCAGTACAAAGTGATTTACAATGCCTACATGGGTGGAGACCTTGGTAGCCTCACAAATCTCCTCATGGCTTTGGAAAATAGTACTTCTCTGTCTAAAGAGGTTAAAAAGGAGATTAAGAAACGTGGGCTTGATTTCTTCAATGCCTGAAGTTTCTTTGTCCTGGCCATGGTTCTGTGGCAAGGAAAGGAGGGATTACAACGAAAGGTTGCAGAGCTACAGCAAAAGAATGAAGGGTTGCAGCAAGAGATTGAAGGGCTAAGAAAGCAGGGAAAGAAGAAGAAAACCAGTGCCACCCTGTCTTTCTCAGATGATGAATGTGGGGAATTTGCAAGTTATGAGGATTCCTCAGATTCTGCTAGTCAGGGTACTGAGATCCCGGGTGCCTTTAATACACTAGAGAAATGCAAGCCCGTAAACTCTAAGCAATCAGATAAGAAACGTGTGAATTTTCATTCCGGGACGGAAAAGCAGTGCCCGATTTTGAAATCAAAAGTCACGGCCGCAAAAGCAGCAAGCCCCTGTGCAGCTGCAGCCTCCCCTCTCCAAGGAGCAGGAGGAGGGAATAAGGGCAGATATCAGGATATTGCACAAGGCAGTTAATAACTTTATAACACATGGCACTCAAAGGATTAGCAAATTGGAGAAAAATGTCCACCAACTTTCCACAACTATGGACAAAGTCCTAACTGATTTATCTTCTCACTATACCAGTTCTGAGAATGAGGAGGAGGGAGTAGAACATAAACACCTGTGCCCAGTTGTGAGAACTTCTTTTTCTCGTGACAGAGCACAGATTTCTATCCTAAAAGCTGAGGTGGCCAAACAATGTGGCATCACCTTATCTCTGAAACCAATGGTTTTGTAAGTGGGGTAACTCGGTAACTCTGCTTTACAAAGAACAGCTAAAGTTTCTTTAAAACTGCCAGGAGAAGAAGAGTTAATTCAGACTGAAATGATTGTGGGTGACATTCCTTACAATTTGTTAGGAATAGGTGTTCTCGTGGGCCGAGCGTGGAGAGATAAGAACGGTCGCTACTGGAATTTTGGCACACCCACACTAAAGCTGAGGTTGCTACAATGTGCTCCCCGTCTGCCACAAAGAAGGATTACAAAAGTGAGACAATATTCCATTCCTGTCGCCGCTAAGGCAGGCATCAAAGAAGTCATTTCTGATCTAAAACAAAAGGGCATTATTGTGCCCTGTCAATCACCATTTAACTCCCTGATTTGGCCTGTAAGAAAACCCAGTGGTAAATGGAGGATGACAGTCGACTACAGGAAATTGAATGCCAATGCAGATGCACTCACAGCTGCTGTACCTAACATTGCTGATCCGGAGTTAGAGATCCAGGAAGCAGTGCACCCAGTGCTGGCCTCCCTGGACATAAAGGATATGTTCTTCCAAATCCCTATTGATCCTGAGGACCAAAAATATTTCGCCTTCACTTGGGATGGGGTGCAGTACACTTTCACAAGGTTGCCCCAGGGATATAAACACTCGCCCACACTAGCTCATCACGCACTTGTGTGTCAACTTGAAAACATTCCAGAAATCAAAAATAATTCCAAAGGTCTCACAGTACACAGATGATGTGCTGGTAGGGGGCCAGAGTGAGGGGGAGGTAAAGGCAGTTTATGATGCCATAATTAAGCATTTCATAGGCATGCAAATAGAAATCCCTGAAGAGAAAAGGCAACCCCCATCCCAAGAGGCAAAATTTCTGGGAATAAGATGGAAGAGGGGGACCTGGAGTATTCCTTCCGATACTTTATCTTACTTAGGAGAGATAAAGGCACCCACCAATAAGAAAGAACTACAAGGAATACTAGGAACCCTTCAGTATTGGAGAAAGCATATCCCAGACCTATCCATCATAGCACGTCCTCTTTTTGATCTATTAAAGAAAAATCGTCACTGGGAATGGGATCAGTCTCATGATGAGGCCCTTGAACTGTTATTATTGGAGGCGCAGACATACCAAACTCTGGGGCCCCTTCACCCGGAGGATCCAGTAATAATAGAGTGGGGGTTTTCAGCCAGTGCCCTATCATATCATTTTTGGCAACAGGGACCTACTGGGAGTACTCGACCAATTGGCTTTTACTCTCAGTCATTGAAGGATTCAGAAAAACGACATTTTATTCTGGAAAAGGGATTGCTAACAGTGTGTACAGCACTAAAAGAAATCAGCAAGATCATTAAAAAACAAAAAGTAATTCTTCGAGGCCCTTTCAAGGTAGTTAACCAAGTACTATCTGGAAAGGCTCCTCCAGAAGGAATATCCCAAAAGGGTACAATCAGAAAACGGTATAGTCAAATTGAGTACTCTTTTGGACTATTCCAACTTGAAGAAGGCCCAGATAAACAATTGAAAATCCAGGAACAAAATGAATCTACAAATAAAAAGGATTTGATAATGAAAGTTCCCAGTCCTATCAAAGAAGCCCTAGAATATAGAAGTGAAATGGTTAATGCTTGGTTCACAGATGCTTCAACCCAAAGAGAAGGGAAAACTCGGTTGTTCAAATCTGCTGCAGTTAAACCTGCCAAAGCCGAACAAATCATAAACCAAGATAAGGGCAGCGCCCAGGTGGGAGAATTGGATGCTGTTCCTAATGTTTTCCTAAAAGAAAAAGCCTCCAAGGACGCCGTGTACATTCACACAGATTCCTTTGTGGTTTTTAAAGGCTGTGTGCAATGGATTACTTTTTGGGAAAGTAACAATTGGGAAATTAATGGAGTGCCTGTCTGGCATAAAGAGGAGTGGCAACAAATTCTGAAAATTGCCAAAAAGAATCCTAATTTTCATGTAGGATGGAGTGCCCCTAAAGGCACTCATCTGCCAGATTCATGCTGTCCAGCAGCTGAAAGAAACCCAGCAATGAGGGGTCGGCAGAGAGCTGCTGGAGCCGACCCTTTTCTCAAAATAGTAATGCAAAAGATCAAAAAGATAAAAACTGAGAGATGGGACTGTTCGGTGCGCGTCTTGGTGGAGCTGAGACTCCCGGCGCGCCCAGCACTGTTTGCTTGCTTCCGTTCGCTTAATAAATGACTAATTTGAATAAAGATCCCACTTGGGAATGAGTCATTTATCACAAAAATCAAAGAAGGTTTTATATAGTGATAAGCAAGGAAGACACATTAAGTAAAACCACCTTGTAATAACTTAATAAAATAATCTTGGATACAGATTCCCCTCCTAATAAGCAGATTCCCATTAAATTTAAAACTTGACAAAAAAGCTTTTTCAAGAATTCTGGAGAGCTGCATGCCCTAAGAGATGACCCTGTTGAATGTGTTTTCTCATTCCAGCACTCTTATGCAAAATTTTAAATAATAAATCTATCACGTAACTTTTTAAAGATTAATCTTTCTCCCTATAAGAACAATCCTTCAAAAAACCTAGTTCATCTTTCTTAAAGATGGTGAAGCTCTTGCTAGGAAGTGCAGGGATACACTTATCTGCTCTCTGTACAACTAAAGGTGCTTTATGAATTCCTGGCTTTCCTGACAAAACAAGGAAATTTCAGTCCTTTTCCGGATCCAAAGGTTCCAGATTCCTAGCTAGTTAAACTTACAGTCCAAAAGCATTAAGATGCTTCTGAAAATATCAGTCTTTTAAAACTGAAGGCTTATAAATTCTTTATTCCAAAATGTATGGAACCTTTGCAACCAGGGAGTATCAAAGTTTTTACACAGTGAACAACTGAAGTACCGATGTAATAAACCTCATTACTTCGAAACACTCAAAGAAAACATTGCACTGGCTACTTCAAAGACCCCGACTCTGTAAAGTCTCAAGTCTTTAACTGTTATCCCAACTTTTTAGAAAAGTAAAACCAAGGAAAAAGACAAATCTTGAGCGGTGGAATACCTAGGAAATGGCTTGTGAATAACAGCGTGTAGCGAGCGAGTCAATGCCATCACAAAGGCTACTGGCAGTCAGGATGCTTCCACGACTTCCCCCCCAAATTGGAGAGGTTTTTAAACAAACCCGAGGGCATGGGGCGCTCACCTCTCACAGAGGAACGACCGCTGTGGGACCGTATTCTAGAGCAGAGATTAGAATATCACCCTCACCGCGCCCACAAATCGTTACTGAGACCAACGTTTACTTTACACATTTATTTGTTTGTTAAAGAACGGTTACACTAATGGATGAAGTTTCGGAAAAATGTAAAAGTGCCCTTCAGGGAAGTAATGCAAAAGTACTGTGCCCTTAAAATGTTCTCTCCGAGAGAGGGTTGTGAATCAGAGAGGGAGGGAGAAGGGCAAGCCCTACGGCAGTCCTCTTCAAAAGAGGTTGTGATGTGTGTGCAAGAATGGGGAGAGGAAGAAGCGGTTGTATGGAGTTGTTACCCTCCCACGTCGAGGCGGTTCCCCTCTGGCGGTTGGCTTGTGGGGGTGGTGCAGTCCCCAGTGCAGTCCCCGGCGGCTTTTTCCCCAGCGGTAGCGGCAGCAGTGGGTGTTCCGCCTCTCAGCAGCTGTGGCGGCTTCTCTCCTTGGCAGGCAGGTACGGCAGGGTCCCAAAGTCTGTGGTTTCAGAGGGGCAGCCCCTCGCGACTCAAGGGATTGGCTGCAGTGCTGAGGTGGGATGGAGCAGGATGCTCCATCTCCATGGGTCTGCCTCAGTTTCCCTTTGGGATTCCATTGCTGTCTCTCAGCTGTACAGCCCCAAGCCTGGAGTGGAAAGAGTCACTGACCAGTGACTCCCCTGAAAGTCCAACCAGAGGCCAAAGGTGGTGCCTGTCACACCAGATGCTCTCGGGCAGAGGCACACAAAGGCCAGCCTGGCCACAACCATTCCAGTGCTTCGCACAAGTCTCTGTAGATGAGGTCAGTTGCTCTCCCCGTGTTAACTTGATGCTGTGACCCCATTGCAAAAGGCCAACACATTTGTCAGGCATGATTTGCCCTCGGTGAAGCCATGTTGGTTGCCACCAACCACCTCTGTGTTTTCCATGTGCCTTAGCAGAGCCTTCAGGAGGATCTGCTCCATGATCTTGCTGGGCACAGAGGTGAGACTGACTGGCCTGTAGATCCCTGGGTCTTCTTTCCTTCCCTTTTTGAAGATGGGTGTGATGTTTCCTCTTTTCCAGTCCATGGGGACTTCTCAAATATGATGGAGGAGGGTTAACTGCCAGCAGCCCCTAGAAAGCCTGGCCGCATCCTTGATCGGAGAGGCTCCCGAACACCTTCCCTAGGAGGTCGCTGAACCTTCTCCCCTCCAGCAGAGAAACCAGATTGGGTGGTTACTCCTCAGAGGTTGAAAAATGAGACCCAGGACACGAGCTGTGGCCGTAAGAGGGTGGGTGAGGTCTTTACTAGTCAGCTGTGGACTCTAAAAAGGAGGCTGGAGGACAAAGTGCCGCCCCCCCCCCCACCCTTGGCAATGGCAGACTCACAGCTGAGGCCCTTTGGCAGGGCCAGGCACTGGCAGTGGAGGGTTCAGGGGGGGCAGAGGTGGCACCAGGTGGCCCCACTGTCACACACCTTGTGGAGACGGTGGCAGGTTTGGCTCAGTCTCAGCAGGTCGGGCAGCATCAGGAAGATGATGTGCAGTACCTGTGGGGAAAGGGGTGGGGGCAGCATCAGCCCTGGGAGCCCCCTGCTTTAAGGGGGAGGCCCCAGCCCCGCCAGCTCCCCCACTACCCTCACCCTCTTGGTGGAGACCGTGGGTGATGGCCACGTCCCCACCCTCCTCACCACCCTTCAGGCTGCTGTGGGGTCGCTTGGGCTGCGGGGAGGGGATGCAGGAGAAGTGATGGTGGGCAGCCCCACAACCTGTATCGCTCCCCACCCATCCTCATTCAGCCCACTGCCACCCTGGCAGCCTCATTGGCACATCCTCGTCTCTGTTGATCGGATGCCAGTTGCCATAGCAGCCAGAAGCCCCCTGGCCTGTGGCTCTGGGGATACTGACAAGAGAAACTCCTGGCTGGAGAAAAAGGTGGTTTATTGAGGGAAGCAAAGCTGAGGGCAGGAGCAAAACCCACACAGGGGTGGGATTTTGTCCCTGAACCATCTTGTCAGGACTGGCAGCACAGTGCTCGGAGGGACCATTCTGATCTTTGCTGCTCCTGTGGAGCTCCCAGGATCAGCACGGCCTGAGCTGCCAGGGGACAGACTGAGGGGTCAGGGTCCTTCTCCAAGGGCCGAAGGGCTGCGACAGACAGAAACAGAGCAGTGGTGAGACCCTGCTGGCTGCAGAGGTCTTCCCATGACAGCCCCATCTGCCCCTGTCCCTGGCCTGGAGGAGCAGGGGGGACCAGCGGACCTCAGGAATCCCAGCATCCCAGACTGGGTTGGGCTGGAAGTGACCTTGAGGATCATCTAGTCCCAAAACCCTGCATGGGCAGGGACACCTCCCACCAGCCCAGGTTGCTCCAAGCCCCATCCAACCTGCCCTTGAGCACTTGCAGGGATAGGGCAGCCACAGCTTCTCTGGGCAGCCTGTTCCAGGGTCTCACCACTTTCCCAGGAAAGAATTTCTTCCTCATGTCCAACCTCACTCTCCCCAGTGAATGCCCCAAAGGTCTCCAACACATTCCCCCTGCCCTGAGGCATTTCCCTGGAGCAGGGCCAGGCATGGCAGCGTCCTGCCCAGGCCCCGGCCCTGCCCCCCCAACCCTAGCACAGCCCTGCCCCTGCTCACTGTTGCCGATCCGGAGCAGAGCCATGTCCTGGAGCAGAGCCTGGCCTCAGCCTGGCCCAGCGGCGCAAGAAGCTCCACGGTCGCACGGGGCGTCCTGATCTTGCCTTCATCATTTGACAGCTCAGAATATAAGTAGTCTGAGTTGCCAGGGAGCGGACAGAGGCTTTGTTGTCCTTCCTCAGGGGCTCAAGGGCTGTGACCAAAAGACAGAGCCAAGATGACCCCTGGTGTCTGCACAGACCCCCAGGCATCCCCTCCAGAGCACGGCAGCCACTTTCCCTAGGCAGGAGAGAGCTGCTGCTGCTGCTCAGCAATGCCACAAGTGCCCCTGACACGTTCCCCCTGCACTAAGCTGTCTCCCTGGAGTGGGGCCAGGCACGGCAGCCCCCTGCCCAGGCCCTGGCCCTGCCCCCCCAACCCCAGCACAGCTCTGCCCCTGCTCACCACTGATGACCTCTGACAGCTTCTCCTTGCTCTGGTCCCGTGCAACCAGCCCTGGGAAGAGAGCATGGTCAGAGCCCCTGCTCCCCAGCCCCTGCCCAGCACAGCCCCGGCCCCTTGAGGCTCTTGCAGCCAAGGGCTGCTCCCCCTGCCCGGGCCCTGCACGGGGCCTGGGGCCAGGCTGCCAGAAGAGGGTCCCCGGGGGCTGAGCTCACCAATCAACCTGATGGCTTCCAATCTCAGAGTGGCCTGAGGGTCTCTGAGGTACAGCAGGCACTTCCGCAAGTATCTAGCAGCCCTCCTCCTGTCCTGCTCCAGCTGGAGGGAGCACAAGGCTATGGGCATGTCCCAGTCCCTCCTCCCAGCACCTGGTGTTCCCCTACCCACCAGGCCATTCCCATCTCCCAGCCAGGAGCCTTGTGGGACTGAGGTGGAGAGGGAGCCACCGGCAGAGAGGGCCCAGGGGTGCAGAGACCCCTCCCTCCCGCTGGGTGTGGGGAGGGGAGAGGGGCCTGGAGAAGAGCTTCTGGGGGCTCTGCTCTTCGGGACAGGGAACAAGGATGCAGCTCCAGCCTGGGCCTTGGGGCTTGTCCTCACCAAGCAGCCTCCAATCCTCCATGTCTCCTGGGTCTCCAGAAGGTTCCTGAGCTCTTGCCACTCAAGGACCTCTGCTGCAGCCAGGAGGGCTCTGCTGGAGGCCTGCACAACAGCATAAGATGGGTGGTGGCACCACAGCCTGGGGAAGAAGACCTGGCGTCCCCCTCCACCTGGGCTGATGCTGCCCTCAGAAGCTGGAACATGCCCTGGGCAAACACCTGCGGGGCTCTTCCTGCACCTGCTTAGCTTTGAAATCTGTACCTCAGCCACACGCTGCCTGCTGTCCCTCAGGTGGAAGCAGAGAGGGAGCAGGCTCCTTCGTGCTTTGGTCTTCATCTGCCTCTTCTTTCCCGCCACCCTCAGCAGGTTGGTGAAAAGGATGATGGCCAGCTCCCTCACCTCGCTGACACCCTGGCAGGGAGAAGCACAGCAGGACATCAGCAAGAGCAGCTCTGCCCACCGTGAGCCCCCAGGGCTCTGAGAGCAGCTGTCAAGGAGAAGCCGGGGAGGAGAAAGGAGAGGAGCAGCCCCTGCTCCCCGTGCTGCCCACAGGGCTGGGTGCAGGGCAGCTGTCCTTGCCCAGTGCCCTCAGTGGGGCTGAGGCTCCCACATCAGCCTTACATGATTAAAGAAGGGCAGGAGCTTGTCCGCCAGCTCCACAGCGATGGCCCTGGTCTCCTTCCTCTCCAGTTGAGGCATCACTTTTCGCAAGACCAGCAGGGCTTTCAGCCTGAGACCTTCGCTGCCATCCTGCAGGAGTTCCATCAGGTCTGGCAGGAGCAACCGCATTTTTCTTGCCTGTGTGAAAAAAGGAACGTCCATGTTGTGAAAAGGTCCATGCCTGGAAAGCTCCCCAGGCAGCCACCAGGCCCCACATGGCAGGGAGGGTGCTGAACTGACTCCCAGCCAAGGCCCCCACCCCAGCCCCTGCCCCAGCCCCCGGCTGCCACCGTGGCTCCCCTGGGTGACCCTGCTCACCACGTCAGGTCTAGCTGACAGTGTCACCAGGCCCCTGAGCACCAGGGAGAGCATCGCCCGGCTGGGATGGCTCAGAAACCTCCAGAACTGATTCCTTTGAGCTAAGCGCTCATCTGCCAGATTCATGCTGTCCAGCAGCTGAAAGAAACCCAGCAATGAGGGGTCGGCAGAGAGCTGCTGGAGCTCCCTGCTCCCACCAGCAGCTGAGATCAAGGGCGTGGGGGCTTTTCCTGGGAACTCACAGTCAGGAAAAAAAAGTCCTCTGTGCCAGTGGAGAAGAGCATCTTCTGCTTCTGCTTCTCGTGTCGCGTGAGCAGATCGGGCAGAACCTTCTCCAACGTCTGAGGTGTGGAGAACATCACCTCCCACATGTCCAGGGCAGCCCTGCAAGCCAGACCGCTCTGTCAGCAGGGCTGCCTCGGCCACAGCAGCAGAGCTCCGTGGGTCTGGACCCCCCGGTCTCTGGGCCCCTCTCCCCACAGGCAACAAGCCCTCAGGGCTGTCGCGGCCAGTACCTGTCTCCTGGTGGAGCCACCTCCAGCAGCGCTCTGACTGCCTCCCCAGGGCACTTGGCAGCCATGGCCAGCAGCAGAGACTCCACCCTAAGCAGGTTTGACTCCTTGGTGATGCTTTCCAGGTGTTGGTGGGTACAGCTGATGATTCTTGGCACCTGGAGGGGACACAACAACACGGGTGAGGATGGGGGGTGCTGCCGCTGCGGTGCCGCCATTTCCTCAGCTGCCCTTCCCAGCCCTCCCTGCTGCCCTCAGTGGCTTCAGGTGCCTCCAAGGGTCTGGGGGGGGGGTGGGATGGAGGGGGAAGAAGGCCTGCCAGGGCTGAAGGGCAGGGCAACCCAGCCACAGGCCACTCACGTCCACCAGCCAGAAGTCAGGGTCTCCCGTGACCACATCCATCATGCTCCTGGCCAGCTGCTTGTTGTAGATGCTGGAGGTACTCAGGGCCCCAGTGATTACACAGGTGAAATCTGCCCTCTCCAAAGGCTGGAGGTGCTTGGCAAACATCTTTGGGAGGAAAGCAGGGAGGGAAGAGATGTCACACTGAGTGCGTCTGGTGGTGCTGCTGCGCTGGGCCCTGCCAGCAGTCCTGGCCAGAGGTGTCGGTGACAAGAGAGGGCCCCAAGGGTGAGGGAGGAGGTTTGGGGTGATGAGCACAGGGTGCTGGCCCCACAGCCAACCAGGGCTGCCTGGTGGCCAGGAGAGCTGGAGCTCCGGCTGGGGCACTGGCCCTCAGCCCTCACATGGTCCCTGCTCGGGGACAGCAGGAACCCTGTTCCCAGGTCAGCCAGGCCAGGCCAGCCCCACCATTTCTGGTGCTGTTGCTCACACAAGTCCCCTGCTGAGGCTACGAACAAGAGTCCCAGCAGGGGGGAGCTCAGGGAGCTCCTCACCTTGGTGATGTCTGTGGCACTGGTCACAAAGCGCAGGGCCATGGCCTGAGCTTCCCAGTCCTCTTGGAGCTCCTCATCCTCTGGCAGTGTCGTCACTGAGGGGGCAAGACATAGGAGGGGGTAAGACCCAGCAGCTTTGCCAGCAAGCTGAGCAAATCCTGAACAGACCTTGGAAGGAGGAATGGCCGAGGACGGAGGTCACGACCCACAGCCAGGGAGGAGATGGTGGGCAGCAGGGTAAAGAAAAGGGGGACCAGTGTGCAGTTTGTGCATCCCAACTCTCCTGGCCTGGGAAAGCCCACGGACCTGGAGCTCTGAGGCCCTCCCACAATTAGACCATGGACGGAACAGTGGTGCTGGGGTGAGGCCTCGGGGGGCTGGAGAGCTGCAGGGCAGGGGCAGCAGCTCTTGAGGGGGGTGAGGAGGGGTGGGGCTGCCTCCTGTTTGGAGGAGCAACTCAGCTACGTGGGACAAGCAACAGCCTGGGAGAGAACGTGTGGGTCAGGAGCAGAGGAGAGGCAGTGCTGGGGACATGGTGGTGCCTCCAGCCAGCCCAAGAACAGTCTGTCACAACACCCAGGAGGGGAAGCAGACGTATTGGGTGATGTTGGTTTGCAGATGGGTGCAGCTCACCACAGCTTCTCTTACATTTTTGTTGGATTAGGATATGAAGGGAACAAAGAGCATCCAAAGCCACATCCCTGGTCTCTCCTTCCTTGAATGACGTGAGGAGGAGGAGTTGTCCCAGCAGCTGCCCGAGGACCGGAATCTGGATGTATCTGCCAGAGGCTTGGCTGTGCTCCTTGGGAGCAGCCTGGGTGAGGGAGGCAGAACAGCAGAAGGGCTGAGGGCTCCCAGAGCAGCAGCTGGGCAGCAGCGCCACGTGGGGAGAGCTGCAGGGAGGGGAGATAGCCTGGCTGGATGATGCCTGGTCCTTACCTTCCGTGAGGCGAGAAAATGGATCAGATTCCTAATCCTCCCCACGCTCCTCTGACGTACAGAGGCTTCTCTGGAGGTGGCGAAGCTCAGCAGCAGCTGGCAAGAGAGAAGCCACTGGTTTGCCCTAGGACCAGACACCTGCTCCAGCTGGAGCAGGAACGCTCAGCTCCTGGGCTGGAGTCATACAGCCCACCAAGGCTGCCCCTGCTCTCCAGCAAAGGCTGCAGGGAGGTCCTGCCCCAAGGGTCCCTTGCCGGCTTGGGACAAACGTCCTGGGCCAGCCTTGTGGCTAGGCAGGAGGCAAATGTCACCCTCTCCCCAGCCACTGTGCTCCAGAAAAGCCTGGTGGGCAGCCCCTGGCTACCCCACGAAGGTGGGCACCCCCCTGCAGTCTCTGTGGCACTGGCATGGGGACCATCCACTCCAGAGTGGACAATCCCTGCCCTCCAGGGCGATAAACAGCCCCACTCTCTGCACATGCCAGACCTGGAGGATTGTCTGCAGCAACTTGTTGCGTCTGGAGGCAGGAATGTTGAGCAGCCACTCCTCCAGCATGGTGTCCATGGCTCTCAGGGTCTGCGAGGAGGAGAAAGCATCAGTGTGCTGTACCCCCTGCGCCCAGGGGACTGAGCTGAATTCCTAGAGTCCCAAGAGAGAGCCAGGGGCAGACAATCTGCTGCGGGCTGAGCAGCCTGCAGCACTGTCTGTGGCCAGGCCCGTGAGAAGGGAGCACAGGAGTGAGAGTGAGAAAGGAAATCTGTGCTGCTGCCCTGCCTTGCATCTCTGGTCGTATTGCGACACAGAGTGGCCCGGGAGCAGCCCAGAGTGGCCAGGGGCTCCTGCAGCTTTCCCAGCACTTACCTTGGAGTAGAGGACAGTGTCCAGGTCCCTCATTTCCTCTTGTGGAGGAAGCAAGAAGACACTGGAGAAGCAGGCTTGTAGAAAGCTCTGCTCTTTGCCCTTCAGCACCATCTGCACTGAGCTGCGAGGAGAGAAGGGACCAGTGGGACACTGGTGCTGGGAGCGGTGCCTCCAGGCTCTGCGCAGCTGGGCAAGATCCTCTGGGACAGGGGTCCCCGAGGGGTGGGCAGGTACCTCATCTCAGCAAGGGCCAGCATGGCGAGCTGCCGCACTTCTGTCTGCAGCTGGTGCCTGGGCTCCACTTCCAGCAGCTCCTGTGGAGCACATCCACGATGGGACCTGGCAGCTCCCTGCAGCCAGTGCCACCAGACCCTTGCCCTGCCTAGGCCCTGTCCTCACAGGGTGCCAGGGGGGCCTTGTCCCCTTCCCCAGCACCCCCACATGTCCCCTCACCTTGATGTTCTCTGCCAGTTCACATCCATGGCAAAAGATCTCCAGGCCCTCTCTCAAGCCACTGAGCCTGGTGTTTCTACACAGGGTGTAGACGCACCTCAGGAACTGCATCTTCTGGCCCTGCTCCTGGCAGCCGGGGGACAGAGAGACCAATGGGGTGCGTGAGACAGGGGACACAGCTCCAGCAGCCCGGCAGCCGAGCCCCCGACAGTTGAAATGGCCACTGTTACCTTTCCCGGGTTGCTGACAAAGTCTTCAATCACGTCCACGGTTTTCTTTTCTGTTTCGTAGGCAGGGAACCAGCTGGGATCTGGCAGAGGAGGAGGGCAGAGGGACTGTAGGGGGGTGCGGTGGCCGCAGGGAGCAGAGGAAGGGACTTCCCTAGCCTGTTCTCCCTGTGCCTGTCGGGGCTGGAGCATGCCCGGCAGACGGGCTGCGGGGCTGGGGCAGCGTGGCAGGGAAAGCCCCCCCAAGCTCCAGGCTGAGCACCTGGCTGGCAGTGGGGCAGAAGGGGGCCAATCCCACAGCCCCCTGGCTCTAGCCGACCCAGCTGCTTCTGGCTGCCGCTTCTCACTCACCGATCCGCAGCAGCAGGACCATGGGCTCCTCCTCGGGCTCCAGCGGAGAGCTCCTCTCCTGGGGATCCTCCGCCTCTGCACAGGCCACCCTGGGGCGGCTGGGGGGTCTTGCTGCCATCCTGCAAAACAGGGGAAAGAGGAAGGGGGAAAAGAATCTGACTGGGAAGGGGGATGCTCTGGTGAGACGCCTCAGCACCACGGGGCTGTGCTTGGGGGCTCCTGTCCAGCTCCTATCCTGTCCCTTCGCTGTCCTGACCACAGGCAGGGCAGTGGGGTGCACCAAGGGACATCACAAAGGGTGCCATGGTAACCTTTGGGTGCAGGGCTGGACATGCCACAGAAGGGCAATCCCACCTGTGTGCAGGAGGAGGGGTGCAGGGGACAACACGCTGCAGGTGGCAGAGGCTGCAGAAAGACTTTTAGGCCACCCTGCCCTGCCACCTGCTCCGCACTTGCCCTGACCTCATGGTGCTACTGCAAAAAGAGTCCCAGACCGGGACAAGGTCCTAAGCCACCTGCTCCAGGTGAGCTTGCTTGGGCAGAGGTTGGACCTCCACAGGTCCCTTCCAACCTCTACCATCTTGTGTGCCTCTGTGCTTTGGTTTCACTCCTAATGCACCTCGACTCATCCTGCTGCCCACTGGGAAGGATGCTGGAACAAGGGACAATGCCAAACTCCTCCCTGAGGATTCATCACCTAACACCTCCTTGCTCCACAATATCCTAGGGCAGACAAGTCAGAAAACAGAAAAGATCTTTTCATTCTGGTTGGGAAACAATCACCAAGAAGTGTTTTTTCCTTCCTGGAATATTTTGTTTCTTCCCTGTGCAGGGAAGAGAGGCTCAGCCCCTCAACTGCTCCCAAGGTCAGGGGAGAGGGGTGGTCCTTGCAATGGGATCTTCCCCAACATCTGGCCCCTCTCGTACTATTGTATAGTATTTTACCTGACAGGTGGAGCTGAAGTGACTCTGGTCATACAGACCTTTATGGTGATTTGGGCAAAATCCCCTTGCTTGGGGTTTTAAAACTTTAGCTTTAGACTAGAGAAAATTCAGTGCACAAACTCAGCGAGGGGTGGGCGCACCTTGGGAGGCGGGTAGCTTTTGGGATGGAGGTGCGTTTTGGTATTACAATGAGATTATAATGAGCAGAGTTCACCTCAGGACAGTGTTTTGTCAAAATGTGACAGGTTATCCATTTTATGAAGTGCATTGCGTACCTTCAGATCCCTTTGTTTCCACCGAGCGTGGCCATAGTGTCTCTGCTCTGCCCTCCATGCAATTTCTCCTGGAGTCAGCACCGAGATCCCCTGGTGTTGCCACCATCGGGGCTTGCCCTGGGATTGCCATGGTACAAACTTGCTGCACATGAGCTGCATTCCACCCTGCAAGGTTTATCACTGCTGTTCTTAAAGGGTGAATAGAAGTTTAATTTCTAAGTCACCCTAAGATACTCTTCCCCAGGGACACAGAACAAGGACAGGGGACAGAGACTGAGCAGGGACAGGGAAGAATGACAGGGACAGAGAGCAAGGACAAAGGGACAGAAAGTGAGGATGGGGGACAGAGAGTGAGGAGAGGGGACACAGAGGAAAGACTGGCAGCAGAGAGAAAGGACGGGGGACATAGAGGGAGGAGGAGAGGGGACGGAGAGGGAGGACAGTGGAGAGAGAGCAAGGACAGACTGCAGAACGCAAGGACAGGAGACAAAAAGCGAAGACACGTGACAGAGAAGGATGATAGAGACAGAGAGCAAGGGCAAAGGGAAAGGAAGCGAGGACGGGACAGAGAGGGAGGACAGGAGAGAGAGAAGCACGGACAGGGCACAGAGAGCAAGAATAGAAGATAGATGGTGATAAGAGGGGACACAGACGGAGGAAAGAGGACAGAGGATAGGGGATATAGAGGCAGGACGGGACAGAGTGTGGACAGGGGACAGAGAGCAAGGAGAGGGGACAGAGAGCGAGGACGAGGGATACAGATAGATCAATGACAGGGAAGAGAGAGTGGGGATGGGACAGAGAGGGAGGACATGTGATTCTGTGGTTCTCAGAAATTGCATTTCTGACGCATTCATATAAATGAGGACACTTTTGATAGCCTGGAGGCAAGAGGTACCTGCATTTCCATGGCAGGAGTTCAAGGGATTTGAATTTCCCTTTGTGATTCCATTGATCTCTGTGTCTCAGCTGTACAGTCCCATGCCTGGAGAGGAAAGATTAACTGATAACTACCCAGAAAGTCCAAACAGAGGCCAAATTGATGTCTGTCACACCAGTCCATGGGAACTTCACCAGCCTGCCATGACTTCTCAAATATGATGGAGGAGGGTTAACTGCCAGCAGCCCCTAGAAAGCCTGGCCGCATCCTTGATCGGAGAGGCTCCCGGACACCTTCCCTAGGAGGTCGCTGAACCTTCTCCCCTCCAGCAGAGAAACCAGATTGGGTGGTTACTCCTCAGAGGTTGAAAAATGAGACCCAGGACACGAGCTGTGGCCGTAAGAGGGTGGGTGAGGTCTTTACTAGTCAGCTGTGGACTCTAAAAAGGAGGCTGGAGGACAAAGTGCCGCCCCCCCCCCCCTCCCTTGGCAATGGCAGACTCACAGCTGAGGCCCTTTGGGAGGGCCAGGCACTGGCAGTGGAGGGTTCAGGGGGGGCAGAGGTGGCACCAGGTGGCCCCACTGTCACACACCTTGTGGAGACGGTGGCAGGTTTGGCTCAGTCTCAGCAGGTCGGGCAGCATCAGGAAGATGATGTGCAGTACCTGTGGGGAAAGGGGTGGGGGCAGCATCAGCCCTGGGAGCACCCTGCTTTAAGGGGGAGGCCCCAGCCCCGCCAGCTCCCCCACTACCCTCACCCTCTTGGTGGAGACCGTGGGTGATGGCCACGTCCCCACCCTCCTCACCACCCTTCAGGCTGCTGTGGGGTCGCTTGGGCTGCGGGGAGGGGATGCAGGAGAAGTGATGGTGGGCAGCCCCACAACCTGTATCGCCCCCACCCATCCTCATTCAGCCCACTGCCACCCTGGCAGCCTCACTGGCACATCCTCGTCTCTGTTGATCGGATGCCAGTTGCCATAGCAGCCAGAAGCCCCCTGGCCTGTGGCTCTGGGGATACTGACAAGAGAAACTCCTGGCTGGAGAAAAAGGTGGTTTATTGAGGGAAGCAAAGCTGAGGGCAGGAGCAAAACCCACACAGGGGTGGGATTTTGTCCCTGAACCATCTTGTCAGGACTGGCAGCACAGTGCTCGGAGGGACCATTCTGATCTTTGCTGCTCCTGTGGAGCTCCCAGGATCAGCACGGCCTGAGCTGCCAGGGGACAGACTGAGGGGTCAGGGTCCTTCTCCAAGGGCCGAAGGGCTGCGACAGACAGAAACAGAGCAGTGGTGAGACCCTGCTGGCTGCAGAGACCTTCCCATGACAGCCCCATCTGCCCCTGTCCCTGGCCTGGAGGAGCAGGGGGGACCAGCGGACCTCAGGAATCCCAGCATCCCAGACTGGGTTGGGCTGGAAGTGACCTTGAGGATCATCTAGTCCCAAAACCCTGCATGGGCAGGGACACCTCCCACCAGCCCAGGTTGCTCCAAGCCCCATCCAACCTGCCCTTGAGCACTTGCAGGGATAGGGCAGCCACAGCTTCTCTGGGCAGCCTGTTCCAGGGTCTCACCACTTTCCCAGGAAAGACTTTCTTCCTCATGTCCAACCTCACTCTCCCCAGTGAATGCCCCAAAGGTCTCCAACACATTCCCCCTGCCCTGAGGCATTTCCCTGGAGCAGGGCCAGGCATGGCAGCGTCCTGCCCAGGCCCCGGCCCTGCCCCCCCAACCCTAGCACAGCCCTGCCCCTGCTCACTGTTGCCGATCCGGAGCAGAGCCATGTCCTGGAGCAGAGCCTGGCCTCAGCCTGGCCCAGCGGCGCAAGAAGCTCCACGGTCGCACGGGGCGTCCTGATCTTGCCTTCATCATTTGACAGCTCAGAATATAAGTAGTCTGAGTTGCCAGGGAGCGGACAGAGGCTTTGTTGTCCTTCCTCAGGGGCTCAAGGGCTGTGACCAAAAGACAGAGCCAAGATGACCCCTGGTGTCTGCACAGACCCCCAGGCATCCCCTCCAGAGCACGGCAGCCACTTTCCCTAGGCAGGAGAGAGCTGCTGCTGCTGCTCAGCAATGCCACAAGTGCCCCTGACATGTTCCCCCTGCACTAAGGTGTCTCCCTGGAGTGGGGCCAGGCACGGCAGCCCCCTGCCCAGGCCCTGGCCCTGCCCCCCCAACCCCAGCACAGCTCTGCCCCTGCTCACCACTGATGACCTCTGACAGCTTCTCCTTGCTCTGGTCCCGTGCGACCAGCCCTGGGAAGAGAGCATGGTCAGAGCCCCTGCTCCCCAGCCCCTGCCCAGCACAGCCCCGGCCCCTTGAGGCTCTTGCAGCCAAGGGCTGCTCCCCCTGCCCGGGCCCTGCACGGGGCCTGGGGCCAGGCTGCCAGAAGAGGGTCCCCGGGGGCTGAGCTCACCAATCAACCTGATGGCTTCCAATCTCAGAGTGGCCTGAGGGTATTTTCCTCCTACTAAAAAAACAATCTAGGTCAATTCTATAAGCTAAGTTTGACCCAAGCTCTTAGTGTCTTCAGAAATTGTTCCAGATTGTACTGTCATGAAAAAGATTTGCAGGTGACTTTTTCTCTGCAATGGTTGTGCTAATTAAGTGTCTAGCATTTGTAATTACTAAGTTTCAAGAAGCTGATGCAGCATGTTCTCATTCATTTACACAGCAGAAAGTTTTGGCATAAGGTCAGAACTACAGGCCAACAAAGCAGATGAGTAGGCAAAACTGTCTCTCACTGTAGAGACAACAAGGCTCAGAGGGCTTCTTGCAGAATCCCTGACTAATAAGTATTTACACAGAGTCACTGGAAGATCTTCACAAATCTTTTGGGATATGTGTTTAAGGGAGGGAGGAAAGCATCCAGGAGCAGCACAAGAAACAATTCCGTGTGGTCACATACACACTCTTTTGCTTTTATTGCAGCTCATGAGAGACAGGTAAAGTGATGAAAAAGTGACACTAGTTTATAAGAAAATACCAAGTCTGTATTTGCCTCACAATGGACTATCACACTACTTTGACATTTAAAAATATTTTACAAATATTAACTACCAGAAAGCTTGCAAAACTATCTCACAAAGTATCCTGGTACAGTGAATTTGACCACTTTTATAAAGTTCTGAAGAAAGATCAACTAGTTTGTGCAAGCCATTTTTTAAGTGCTTCTCAAGAGTGTCTCAATGAAGTAAGCATCTTCCCAATACAGTCTGCCAAAAAAATGTTCTACGACCATCTGAGAAAACAAAACTGTCTGGGGGCTTTGATGACATAAAAGGTGTATTTATTAACCTTTCACAGGTTCAACTTGCACAACAAAAAAAACCCCTGTGGTGACTGCCATCATAGTTATTCCAGCTGGTAGAGTTACACCTTCAGTAAAATTTAGCCAACATAAACAAATACATTATCTGTCTAGTTTCTTAAAAGTGTGGGGAAAGGCTTATAGAAATAGTGGTATACTTACATATTTAGTTGAAATTATCGAATTAATATTGATTTTCATTCAATCCTAGACCAGATACAATGCACATCAAAATATCCTGGCATAAGCCTGAAAGTTGCTAATTATAAAACCCAGGCGATGTGCTATGTGCACACACTATTTGCCTCGACTTAACACCACGTATCTGGGCTTGCTTGTACCTGCTGCCCTTTTCAGCCACTCTAAACAATGAGATGTTGTTCATTCCCTATTCCATGACACCTGATCTTCCTCAGTAGAGCAAGGCAACACTTATCAGTATGAATTTGTCACATTTCTATTTTGTCTTAGGTGCAAACAACTACGTAAAACCACCTGCAGGAGAGCGTGCCAAAACTCACACGTTCAGGATATAGCAGGGGTGTACAACATCTACAATGTACAAGATCAAGTTAGATTTTATTAAACCTGTGAATGAATTCCTAGTGCTTTTAAAGGAAGGTAATGAATCCTTTACGGGTGAAGATTTCCAGATCATATCTTTGCAAAACTGAAATACATTTTAGCTTCTTATATTCAACTTTTCGTTCCATACTTCAGTTCCTACCAACTCTTTTGATCCTTTATTACTCTACACATCTCCTTCTTTAAAGAAAAGATTTGCAGTGACAAATAATGAAGTGGAAATAAAGCACAGTGTGAAGAAGAACCATGTTGATTCCTCTGGGCTTCAATATATGATGGTAGTGCCTTTAGTCTTTCACCACTACGCTTCATGTCTCCTTCTGACATCCAAACTTCCATCACCACCAGGCAGAATTCCATTCTGTAGGACAATAATTCCCTCCATCCCCTTTGCAGTTCAAACCTCACTACACCACAGCTACAGGTGTGGATCATGGGCTCTTTAATCAGATCTAGTGGGTGCTGCTGTCATTTTGGACAACAGACCACAGCCAGAAAGGGCATGGGAGCAGATTTTTTCACTTCTGTTTGTCTCTGCCTCCTGGAAATTATTTCAGTTACTATTTAAATTTACAGAGAGAGGTATCCCAGAGGACCATTTCAACCCAAAGTAATCATTGCTCTTACATTTATCATTCAATTAACAAGTATTTCTCATTGAATAATCACAGATACCGACTCACGTTTCTACATTCATTTTGCATGGAGCACTTCTACAGGAAGTACCAAGAAGGTTTATTGTGCACAGACAGAATCACAGAACCATTCAGGTTGGAAAAGACCCTTGGGAGCATCAGATCTAACCACCACCATGTTGTGATACAGCTCAGCTGTAAACAATGGGGCTCTGCAATGTGGACCAAAGTGGTGAATTTCATTCCTGGTTCTCCCACTGGCTCTCAGAAGGTGCCATTGACATAGCAGAAGAACCTAGAGTGTTGGTATAGGGGCTTCAGAACAAATATTCCTTGGTTGCTAACACTGAGGAAACATGTTAGTGAGACATTCTGTACAAAACCACTTTTGGGGGTGGTGAAAAAAAGAAAACAGTCCAGCATGAACAAGTCTTGATAGACTGATGAGCACAAGGACAAATGAACATCCATGGTTTTGTCTATGTATACTGACATCCTCGTGTGTTCCCTGCTTTTGGGGGGAAAGTGTGAGAAGGGAGATGATTAAGAAGGAGAGCAGAAAAAGAAGTTCTTATTCATTGGATTTTCCAAAATGCTCTTAAACAAAACTTGTTCAGGTCAATGGAAATCTGACTTCTTAAGTCTCCTGTCCGCAATTAGACCAAGGTGACAGGCTGTGGAAAAAAAAAAAGTCATTATGACATTTTCATTTGGACAAGATAATTCTTGTCTGTGGGATGGATGACTGAGCACAAGGAACATTCAGGTGCCTGACAGGCTGAGGAGACCAGGTTTTGCTACAAGCCATCAACATGTAAACTGTCCCCTTACGGTGCATCTTCCTTCACAGGGAGAAGACATTCTGGAGAGGTTGATTGTATCACTAATAGCAAGGTCCTTCTGCTCTACCTTAAGCTCAAGTGCCAGATGCTTTTCACAGGGTTAATTAATCAAAGGGTACTTGAGAATTAGTCTAGATAGACTAGACTAGCTAGCTATATGAAACTGCACTTGTACTTCTATCCTGTTAGTTCTTGTAATTGCTTTGAAGAGGCAAGGCCTGTGCAAGGTAGCCACCTGCTGCATGACCAAGTCAGCAGGAACCCACTCCAATGATGCTGTGCCCCTGCCACACAGAGGCCTTCACTGAGCATTTCTACAAGCAGTTCTTACATTGCCAAGTGAATTTTCTTCCTCTCTTCAAGTATTTTCCACATTTTGTCAATACTGAAAATTCAGGTTACAAACCAACCCCTCCAATAGCAGATTAGGAGGTAGGGAGATAGTTATTTTGTTTATTCTGGTTTTTATTATTATGGGTATTAAGAAGAGATGTTTGGTTAGTTGTTTGTTTTTAGTGACACAGTTGAAGATTCTTTTCCAACAGACCAATACTGCTCTCCTTCACTAGGGATAAAGTTTCAAGCACTGAATAAATAAGAGAGGTGAATGACAAAGAAATAGTCTATTATGATTACCAAGCTTTATGTGGGTTATGACAATAATGAAATCATATAATGGACTACTTCCAACAGCCACATCATATCTTCTATCCAGATGTTATGCTGAAGGAGAGAGTATAAATTCAGCTTAGGAAGAAATTCTCACATGTGGAAGAAGGTGTGTAATTCCTGAAGGATGTTATTCCATCAGTCAGTGCTATAACAATTACAGTTTATTCTGGAAATTAATGTCTACAATTTTTTCATAAAAGCATAACAAAATAATCTGTAACTTCACCTTTGATAATTTTGGCCATAGGATTTGACCTAAGGATAATCCTAGGATTGAAAGAACCTTCTACTGTACTTCAGCCATACCAGAACTATTCCTAGAGACAAGTCAACTGCTCTCGACATGATAGACATTGCCCCTTCTTCCTAAGAAAGCCTGGTATTGAAACAATTCATAGCAAGTTCCATTTCTCATTTGCTTCATTTTTTTAATTTTTGACTTTGAGCATTCATTCTGGATTGGATTCACACAGACCAGCTGTTCCGTCCACAACCCAGAGCGTCCTCCCAATTCCTCTGTGGGATCCAGACTGGGCACACGCCCTGTACCCGTGGCTGCAGTTTCTGTGCAGAGCACACCCCACGGCTCATCCTGACATGAGCCACAGACCGGAGAGATTCAGGGGGCAGAAGACACACACAGTGGTGCACAAATCAATCTTGCTTCTGTTAAGTGCTTTCTATGGGTTTTTCAAACACATTCCAACAACCACCATAACACATCAACGGCCTCAACTTCCTTCCACTCCCCTGCCCCCATTATGGGAAGTGTTGGCTAACTGGACGATCAAGGAGCTAACAATCATCTTACACTAATTTCATTTCTTAAGTTCTTTCTCAATGAATCTGGCTTTACAGTTTTGATGGAGAGGAAAAAATGTGATCTCAGAAGTGAAATTTTGAATTATATTTCTCCCCTTGCTGCAGGCTAGATTTCACTATTATAATTTTTAAAATATTACCAGAAACACCCTGCCTGTAGTATTTCTGTCCTGCAGGCAACCACAGGATAGAGGAACAGAAGTGAAAAATGAGAAAATATTGCAGGAAGCAAAGGAGTTCTGGTTTCTCATAAGAAAAAAGAGGAAAGAGGTGGTCACTTAGTACAAATGTTTGAGGAAGATAAAGGTCAGGGAGTGGAAGAGGCAAAGCAAGACAAGCAAGACAAATGACTATTAGAGGGGCATCAATACACTGAGGATGTAAATTGTAAGACTGCCAGGCAGCAGAGTGCTGAAGTTCTGGAATAGTCTCTGAACTGGAAAGGCAAGACAAGTCATCTGATGTTATGTGGCATAAATGTTGTTGATGGGCGAGTCAAGAGATTTATTTTAATTCTATGGTCTCCTCTCTTTCAGACTTGCTCTCTTTTGTTTACTGAAATGTCAGCACATAGTATAACTGCAGTGTTGAAGCGGTAAAGCAGCACAGGAGTCTTCCTGTTTGGGACCATGCAAAGGGATATGAATACCCTCTTACTTCATTTTTAAGAGGGAATCCACTCAGATTACTCAGAGCAGTTCACACAAGTGTACAAGTCTCCACTTTTACCTCGTAAATACATAGAAAATAGAAAAAGACCATTAAAGTCTTGCTTTTACAGCAAGATCTGCTTGCTAATTGCTTTCAGTTATATTTTCTGAACTAGCTTCTGTTTCTGAATGTACAAAAAAGATACTGTGGCTTAATTTGTGACTATTCAATCCTCAAGTGACAAAAGCACAAACCACAGCAGCCAGGTTCCACACTGTGTGAACCTCATACTCCAGGGAATGTGGCAAAAGGTTATTTTGGCCATATTGTTATTTGAGACTCCAATAGCACGCGATAATGTAGCCCAAACCCTATGATGTTGATGACAAAGGCTGACAAACACCTTCTATCAAAGTGATTGATAAACTCTTTGCCATCTTGAGTAATTGTTTCCTGCAGCTTCTGAGCTCTCATTCTGTCCTGCCTTCACAGCTCTGAGTCCACTGGGCAGCTTCCGAGCCTTGAGCAATCCATTTCTCCAGCAGGTCTGAGAGCAGTAGATGTATAGAGCTCACTGCCACCCCAACACCCATCATCTTCCAGCATCATTTCTTCTTAATGGGATGGCTGGACCTGAACAGAAAAGAAAGGAAGAAAAGGAAGGAAAGGAAGAAAAGGAAGAAAAGGAAGGAAAGGAAGAAAAGGAAGAAAAGGAAGAAAAGGAAGAAAAGGAAGGAAAGGAGGGAAGAGGGAAGAGGGCAGGGCAGGGACGAGAAGGGAAGGGACGGAGAGGGAAGGGAAGGGAAGGGAAGGGACGAGAAGGGAAGGGACGAGAAGGGAAGGGAAGGGAAGGGAAGGGAAGGGGGAAGGGAAGGGAAGGAAGGGAAGGGAAGGAAGGGAAGGGAAGGGAAGGGGAGGGGAGGGGAAGGGAGGGCAGGGCAGGGCAGGGCAGGGCAGGGCAGGGCAGGGCGGAAGGGCGGAAGGGCGGAAGGAAGGAAGGGCGGAAGGAAGGAAGGGCGGAAGGAAGGAAGGAAGGGCGGAAGGAAGGAAGGAAGGAAGGAAGGAAGGAAGGAAGGAAGGAAGGAAGGAAGGAAGGAAGGAAGGAAGGAAAGGAAGCATCCCAGAGAGTAACAAAAGCAGGGACTCGAGAAGATCCACACACTGGATATAGGAAGATTTATGGGTTCACTGTCTTTCTCTTTACTAACCCAGTAAAAATTTCAGCCTTACCAAGCATCCCTCTCAGGATTCATTCTGCACCTCTCACAGCAACTACTGTGTGTCACAAGTATTTGTGTCCCAGTGAAGGGACCAAACACACCAGCATAAAAGTTTCTAGCATAAGGGCTTCTAACAAAGTCCTCACAGCAACTCATGTACCCTGACAATTCCTTTCTCACAGAAAATGCATTTTCTGCAGCACTAAGATCAGATGTTTCTCTCTTTCTGTCCAAATTACATAATCACTTACTGAGGGTGGACTCAATCCCCTCATCCAGGTCATCAATAAAGATGTTGAATAGGACTGGGCCCAGTACTGATCCCTGGGGGATAGCACTTGCCACTGGACGCCAGCTGGATGCAGCTCCATTCACCATCACTCTCTGGGCCTGGTCATCCAGCCAGTTTTTAAACCAGGCAAGGGTGCACCTGTCCAAGCCATGGCCTGCCAGCTTTTCCAGGAGGATGCTGTAGGGGACTGTGTCTAAGGTTTTGCTGAAGTCGCAGTAGACCACATCCACAGCCTTCCCCTCATCCACTGGGCAGGTCACCCAGTCACAGAAGGAGATCAGATTGGTCACGCAGGACCTTCCTTTCCTAAACCCATGCTGGCTGGACCTGATCCCCTGGTTGTCTTCTCCATGCCGCTTGATGGCACTCAGGATGTTCTGCTCCATAACCTTGCCAAGCACCAGGGTCAGGCTGACAGGCCTATAGTTCCCTGGATCCTCCTTCTGACCCTTCTTTTGGATGGGGTCACATTGGCCAACCTCCAGTCATCTGGGACCTCCCTGCACAGCCAGGATAGGTGATATATGATAGTGACTTAACCAGATCTTCCACCAGCTCCCTCAGCACCCTGAGATGAATCCCAGCCAGACCCATGGACTTGTTGGGATCTAAGTGGCACAGCAGGTCCCTAACTACTTCCTCCTGGATTACAGGAGGGGGATTCTGCTCCCCATCCCTGTCTGCCAACTCAGGAGCCCAGATATCCTGAGGGTATTTTTGTCAAAGACTGAGGCAAAGAAGGTGTTAAGTACCTCAGATTTTCCTTTGTCTTTTTTGACTATGTTCTCCCCTTCATCGAATAAAGAATGGAGATGTTCCCTGGCATTTATGTATTTATAGAAGCACATTTTATTATCCTTAACAGAAATCGACAGATTAAGTTCTAACTGAGCTTTTGCATCTCTAATTCTCTTTCTACATGCCCTTACAATATCCTTAAGTGCTTCCTGATTGACCTGCCCCTTTTTCCAAAGTTGATATAGTCTTTTATTATTTCTGAGTTCTTGTAATATTTTACTGTTCATCCAGGCTGGGCTTCTTCCCCGCCGGCTCCTTTTTTGGCCCACAGGGACATCCTGCTCTTGCACCTTCACAATTTCATTCTTAAGGTGTGTCCAGACTTCGTGGGCTCCTCTGTTTCTGAGGGCTCCTTCCCAAGGGACTCTCTGAGCCAGCACCCTGAATAGACCAAAGTCAGCCATCCAGAAGTCCAAGGCAGATGTTTTGCTGACAACCATCCTAACTTCACCATATACTGAAAATTCTATCATATCATGGTCGCTGCGCCCAAGACAACCTCCAACCACCACATCTCCCACCAGCTCTTCCCTGTTCGTAAACAGTAGGTCAGGTATGGCACGACCTCTGGCAGGCTCCCTGACCAGCTGTAGCAGGAAGCTATCTTCCACACATTCCAAAAACCTCCTGGATTGGCCCCTTTCTGCTGTGTTGTACTTCAGCAGACATCTGGTAAATTGAAGCCCCCCACGAGAACCAGGGCTAGTGAGCGTGAGACATCTGTGAGTTGTTGAAAGTATATCTTCATTGCCTACTTGGAATATCAGTAATGGGTAGTAATCCAAGGGCTGAACTAGGGTAGGGTGTTTCTTCCATATATCCTTAACCCTGGCTCCATGGAGTCAACTCCCTAAGAACTGTGTCTGACCTGCACATAGGGCTTTCCACTCCCTCTAGATGTGAGTCACCTATGACAAGTACTTGCCTTTTTTTCTTAACTGAGGTGGTTTTGATGCAAGATACAGACTGACTTGGCCTCAGGGACACCTCCAAGTTTGGTGAACCATCATCCATATTACCATTTTGTTCTCCTTGCAGAGCATGGCATCTATTTTGCAAGGTCATCTGGTGAGTGTGAACTCTAGGGACATCCTTACCACACCACTTGTGCCACACACAGGTCTGTGTGGTCTTGGATGCTCTTCTCAGCTTCTGGCAAATAGGATTTGGTTTCCCAGCTGGAGGGGCTCCTCCCTTTGTGTTTATATTTACATTTGGGGCAAAACCACCAGTCCTACATCAGTGTTGTTTTCTTTCCACACCTTTCTGGGGGCCGAGTCCAGCACTTGCAGTATTTTCAGCTCCAGGAGCTGGTGGAGTTCTTCATGTCGTGGCAGGTGGTGCCCCCTTCCTTTCAATTGCCTTGCACAAATCAGCAGCATGGAGGGAAATTCCAGCCTGGATGCAAATGTCCTGCTGGCACTGACAGCCCACGGCAGTGCTCCCTGCTGTCCCTGGGGAGCAGCCAGGACCCCATTCACAGACCCACCTTGTCATCTTCCTCCCTGGAGCGGGACAAGGAGCTGCTGAAGAACATTCAGGCCACATTGCTGCAGGTGCAAGGGGACCACCAGGAGCTCAGCTGGGTCACAGGGAGCCTCCTGGGAGAGTGTCACCAGCAGCAGCAAGATCTCGTGGCTAGTGGCTGTCCTTGTCTGAGCCAGGATAGAACCAGTTTTCTTCCTAGTAATTGAACTTTTCAGCTCAGTCCCTTCTCAGTAGCTGCTGTTTTGGTTTGACCCATCTCTCCTCTGGAAAATGGCTGTTTTACTAAAGCTGGAACACAAAGCCCAAGCCCACGGTGTCCTTCAGCTGTGGAGCACCCTGAGGTTGTGGAGTCTTATTCCTGCCTCTCCTGCTGCCTGCAGGACAAGCTCCCCCTCAGCACACCCGGGTCCCAAGGTGTTTTACATGCTCACCTCATGGTGAGGCGTTCCCCAGGAGAAGATGCATTTGTTCATCTCCTGAGGAAGTGTTTTCTAGAGAAGCAGAGGGCAAAGGGGAAATGGCAGCAATCAGGATTGCCTGGAGAGTGCCCTGGCACCCACTGCTCACGGCAGCACAGCACCCGCTGCCCCAGGGTGTTAGGAGAGAGGAGGGAGGAAGGAGGAGGGAAGAGAGACGAGAGAGGAAAGAGGAGCGAGGAGAGCCTTTAGTCCAACCTGGCCCTCCAGACATACCAGGACATGAATGAGCTCCCACTCTCTGCCAGGTCTAAGTCATCATTCATCCTAGTATCCAGAGGTGGCCTTTGGCTTGCTCTGGGCTTGCACACCCCTGCTTGTGAGCCAGAGGAGCAGTTTCCCTGTGGAGAGAAAGGAGCTGTGCCCCCAGGGCCTGCTCCATCTCCTTGGGGGATCTGGGACTGCACTTCCAGCCCTGTGGGCACTGTGGGCAGTGCCCCCAACCAGGCAGTAGGGCCATCCTGTGCCAGACACTCCATAGCCACCTCTGGAAGGGCTGGGAGGTGGGAGGACATCAAATCCCCAGCAGCAGAGAGCTCCTTACCACCCCAGCCAGCAGCTCCCTCCTCTGGCACCAAGCCCAGGCCACCCCCTTGGGTAACCTGTGTTCTGCCAGCACGCAGTGACTGGTGCTTCAGGAGGAAGAGGAGGTGATGGTCGGGGAGCCCCAGTGTGGCAGGGACACCCTGTCACTCCTCTCTTCCCAGCAGCTTTAGCGCCAGCAAACCTTGTCTGTGCTGGAGTCCAGCCCCTCCTGTCAGCTGCACAGACAGAGATGACAGTTTTCAAGGGCAGCAAAGTCTGTGACCTGGCACATTTGTTTCCAGCTCCACTCTGGAGTTTCCATCATTGCTAATTTTGGTCTCTCCCCATCACGTCCCCGGCCTGTCCCGGCAGCAGGGAGCGGGGCCCAGCAAGCTCGACCGGTGGTGCGGGGCCGGGCAGGACCAGGGGCTGCAGGAGCTGCTGCAGCAGAAGAGTCTGGCCTGGCCTGGCTGCAGGGGCCGTGGCTCTTTCCCTCGCCCAGGGGCCATGCTCAGGGCAGCTCCTGCCCCCTCTGCCCCTGCGGTGTTGGTGGCTGCGTGCAGCTTGGGCTGAAGCTGAAGAGATGGCGAGAAGGTGAAGTGGCTGGAGAAGGACAAGAGCGGGTCTGGCTGGAAGCTGCCCACAGCCCACAGACAGCAGCCTCTCTGCCTGAGGAAGGCTCCCTGTGAGTGGTCCTGAGCAGAGTAGGTGGCCAGTGTGCCCCATGGGGCTGTGTGCATGACCAGAGCCCAGCCCGGCTGTGTGGCACTTGTGTGTGCACATCAGGCTGTGCATCCAGGAAATCTCATCTTGTTCCAGCTGAGAGGGGCAGAGACAGAAGTGTCAGGACTTTAAACTCTGCCAGCAGCACTGACAGCAGGACCTGTGGTGAGCCCCGGACCCCTGGGGCCACGTCGCCCCTCTTCAGCCTCCGGATCCCTCCCTATGCCTGTGCCCCTCTGCCTTTCCCTCCCTGGTGTCATTATTTTGCGCCCAGTACCTCTCTTCTCTCTGCCCCTGTGTCCTGCTCCCTGTTTCTCCCTCTCTCATTTCCCAGGCCCTCTCTTGTTCAACCATTTTGCCCTCCCCTGTGTTTTCCTTGCGCTCTCTGTCCGGCTCTGAGCCGCTCTTTAATTCTGTCTCTCTCCTGCAGGCCATGGCTGTTTTTTTTGTTCTCTGCCTCTTTGTCCCCATGTGCATCCCTCCCTGTTTTTCATCATGTCTCTGGCCTCTTGCCTGTCATGCTTTTTCTCTTGCCACCAATGTAGAATCATAGAATCACAGAATGGTTAAAGTTGGAAGGGACCTTAAAGACCATCAGGTCCCAACCTCCCTGCCATGAGTGTATGTCTCGCTCCCTTTCACATCCTCTTTCTCTCTCTCTTTCCTTCTCTTTCTCTCTCCCTCTGTCCGTCTCACTGTCTCTGGAGTTTTTGGCATGCTGTATCCCACTGTCCCTCTCCTTCTTCCTGTCCATCTCTTTACTACCCGTCTCTGCTGCTCCCTGATACCACTTCCATTTTTTGTCTTCCTGTATCTCTCCACAGGACTCCATATCCCTCCCTTTCTTTCTCCCTCCCTCTTGTGAGGCTCCAAGTCTCTGTCTCTCTCTCTCTGTCACTGTTCTTGTGTGTCTCTCCCTCCTGCTCCATGTCCCACCGCTTCTCACTATATCCTTCTGTCCTGCTTCCTGGCCCTTTCCTTTTTCACTCCTTCTCTGCATCCAGGATCCCTGGACAGTAGGCTCAGGGCACATATGTGGAGGGTCCCTCATCAGCCCACAGTGGGTCCTCACAGCAGCCCACTGCTTCATCAATGCCAGGTAAGGAGGACCAGGAAGGAGGATGTCCCCCCAGCACAAGCAGGTGCCCCGTCTGCAGCACCACGTCCTCCTCCCATCCCGTCTTCTTGCAGCATGGCCAGTTCCTGGGCACTCAGAGCCCAGCTGGGAGCCTGCTCAGGAGAGGGCTGGGCTGGTGCCCCTGCCTCCTGGCAGCCTCCAGCCTCACGTTCCTGGAGCCAAAGACCAGAGCAGCTACACTCTCGGCAGTGCTGCTTCCCTCTCCCCTGTAGGAGGCAGAAGGCAGGAGCCGCTGGGCTGCTGCAGCTCAGGGCTCCTGTTCCCCTGACGCTCTCTCCATCTGCCTTCCAGCTACATCTCCACGTGGCGCGTGGTGATCGGGGCCAACCGCTTGTCTCGGCTGGGCCCTGAGGTCCAAGTGCACCACATCAGGCAGCTCCTGATCCACGAGCACTATAACGCACCCACGCATTGGAACGACATCGCCCTGCTGGAGCTGGACCAGCCCGTCCAGTGCAGCTCCTACATACAGCTGGCCTGTGTGCCTGACATCTCGCTGAGAGTACAAGAGCTGAAAACCTGCTACGTCAGTGGCTGGGGTGCCACCACTGCCAGATGTGAGTTCCCAAAAAGTCCTCGTGTCCTGAGTGCCAACTGGGCACACTGGGGAGCCAGGCTGGGCTTGCTGAGAGCAGGGGCCAAAGCCAGAGTCAAGCTGTGGGGATGTCTGCCCAGAGAGAGGTGGGCCTGACCCATTGTGCAGAACAAGACAGAAGGGGAGCACCAGCCTTCAAGAGGCAAAGCCAAGCTGCAGGGAAGGGGTTTGCCCAGACAGGGGCGATGTACTGGCAGCGACCTGCAGGGTGCTAATTCCTTTCTGTGCTCACAGCAGCCTCTGTAAACGAGAGTGATGTCCTGCAGGAGGCCAGGGTGCACCTCATTGGTACCGGCATCTGTAACAGCAGCTGGTGGTACAGAGGGGAAATCCACCACCACCACCTGTGTGCTGGCTATGAACAGGGTGTTATCGACACCTGCCAGGTAGGACTCCAGTGCAGGCTTTGCCTGACAAGTCACCCTCCCCTGGGTCCCCACCACTGCTGGGACTCACCTCCCCTTCCCCAACCACAGCTCAGTGCCCCCTTCTCCCAGAGGCCCAGCCAGTGCTCTTGGCAGCCCATGGGTACAGATCCCAATCCTGGAACCTCCATCTTCCACAGCTCCAGGAGCTCTGTGCAGGACAGAGAGCCCCACAACTCCCTTCCAGACACAGTTCTGTCATCTCCAGCCCCTGAGCAGAGCCTCTCTGTGCAGCCAGCACAGCTCAGGCAGGTGCTGTAAGGAGGAGACCCATAGTGCTGTCAGGGGCCACCCAACACCACCTTCACTCTCTCCTCTGCTGCTCTCCTCTGCTGCAGGGTGACAGTGGTGGCCCTCTGGTCTGCAAAGATAACTGTGGTGACTACTTCTGGCTGGTTGGATTGACCAGCTGGGGGAGAGGATGTGCAAGAGCAAGACAGCCTGGGGTTTACACTTCCACACAGCACTTCTACAACTGGATCCTGGTGCAGCTGGGACTGCGTGCAGCAGGGAGGGCTGCTGAATGAAGAGGATTCAGTGCAAGCTGCAGTGTTCCATGGCAATTTCCTTTTGGGGCAATGCCTGCTGATCCAAAGGCAGATTTGGTGTCAAAGGCCTGCTCTGTCCTGTCCACGCTCCCTTGGATGCACTCAAATGCGTGAGTTGACTTAGTTCTTGAAATAAAGGTGCCAGTTTTCACAGCTAACCCTGCTCCAGTCCAGTTCAATCTCCTGTACAAAGCAAGGACTTCCATGCTGGGCACCTGCAAAATGAGGCAGCAGGCAGACAAGGGCACACAGGGAGAGTCACTCAAAAGGGCTGAAACCCTGCCTGGCTGGAGAGGAGAGTGTTCCGAGGCACCACGGGATGAAGAAGACACATGGAGGCTTGGAAAAGTCTGGGGGAAAATGTGACATGCAGGGAACTGTGGGGGATCCGTTAAGGCACAGGGGCTGATGACTGGGGCCTGGCGTGAGCCTCAGCTGCCTGAACAGACACTGGGACCTCCTGAGCATGGCAAGAGTTTGAGTTTGCTGAGCAGAGCAAACCCAGTGAGACACTGACATGAGTTACAGTGCGATGAGGTAGAGCCACATCTTACTGGGTAGGTACGGGGAATGATATGATGAGGTGGTCACACTTCAGAGAGAAGGGAAGAAAGAGCTGGAGTGATTTTGGGGAGAGGAGTGGCAGGGACAGCAGCACCCAGGAAGCAGCATCAGGAATGCCATGGAAGTCCAAGATGACCTAGGGAACAGCACCTGAAGCACCACGTCTGTTCACCGGTGTATCAAACCTGGGAGCAAGGGGGAAAAGCTACCCAGGGATAGGTCCCTTGTTTGGGAGGAGACAAGCGCAGAGAAAGGGAGGAGTCAAGGAAGATGAGGGGATGCATAAGCATGGAAAATGGAGAGAAGGGGGGGGATCAAGGAGCCAGTGGCTCAAAAGCTGCTGGTTGGTTTGCTTGTTTGCCTGAGCCCTGCACCTGACCACCTCCATCCATCCTGCCTTCTGGAGAGTGATTCCAACTCCTTTTCTGTGTGGCCCCACTCTGTGCCCAGGGGGCGGTGGGTCCAGAGGCCGGGCTGCTGGCAATGCAGAGGGGACCATGGGTCCTGGGGACCCGTGGTTGGAAACAGCAACAGGACTGGCTGACGAGGAAGCTGGAAAGAGCCCGATCTGTACCAGTTGCTGGGTGAGTAGCTTGTCAACCAGCCATAGACTTTAATTGAACTTAATTCCCATGCCCATATTGAAGGGACCCATGAATCTACCATGCTCAGGAATTCAGGGAATGATGTGTGTGCAGGTCTCACTGCTGACCATCTGTCCTGACCAGCTGGAGAGGAAGAGGAGGACGGGGTGGTGCCTTTTGTGTGAAGTGGGTGCTGGTGAAGGTGCTGCTCTGCCTCTGTTCACCTGCTTTTCCATTCATGCCTGTGAAATAGGTGTACATGTTCTGGAATGGGCTCTGGCTCTTGGGGAAGACAAACTGAGTCTTGCACCTGCGCAGGGTGTGTCATGGTTCCTCAGGTGGGTTGACCTTGGCTGACCACCAGGTCCCCACCAAGCCACTTTATCAGTCCCCCTTCTCAACAAGACAGCAGGACAAATATGATGATATAAACTTGAGGGTGGAGGTAAGGACAGGGAGATTCCTGACCAGTCACCACCAAGGGCAAAACAGACTCAACCTGGGGAAATCAGTATAATTTATTGACAATTAATTGTAACAGAAGAAGTAAAACAAAACTAAAAACACCTTCTCTCCATCGTCCCTCCTTTATTCCCAGGCTCAACTTCACTCCTGTATCTTCTGCCTCCTCCTCCTGCTGAGCAGTGCATGGGAGCAGGGGATGGGGATTGCTCTCAGCTCATCACATTTTGCCTCTGCTGCTCCTTCATCCTCACACTCTTCCCCTGCTCCAGTGGGGGGTCCCCCAATGGGATACAGTCCTTCAGAAACTTCTCCCAATGTGGGTCCTTCCCACTTGAAGCAGTTCTTCAAAAACTGCTCCAGCATGATTCCTTTCCACAGTGTGCAGACCTTCAGGAACGACCTGCTCCAGCATGGGTCCCCCATGGACTATAGGTCCTGCCAGAAAACCTGCTCCTGCACAGGGGTACTCTCCACAGGTGACAGCTCCTGCCAGGAGCCTGCTCCATTCTGGACTCTCCAGGGGCTGCCAGCTTCTCTCAGGGCACGTCTACCTGCTGTGGCATGGGGTCCTCCCATCAGCTGCAATGTGGACATCTGCTCCACTATGGTCCCTTCAGGTGGAGGACACCTGCACGTGGGGGGACTCTCCTGCGACATCACAGTCTTCCCCATGGGCCGCAGGAGAGTATCTCCTCTGACACATGGCCCATCTCCTTTCCCTCTCTTGACACCACTGACCTTGGTGTCTGTAGAGTTGTCTCTCTCTCCGTTTCTCATCTCTCTCCTGCAGCTGCTGCACAGCATTTTTTTTACCTCTTCTTAAATAGGTTCTTACCAGGGTGTGGACTGGGCAGAGGTGGGTGTCCCTCGGAGCTGGCTATTTTTCTATTGAATCTACTAATGAGTACCCTGTGACTATCAATCCCCCCTTTTCTTTAAACTTTGTAAGTTCCTTTACAAAGTTTCTAGATTTCCATATTTCATTAGCTTAGGTAAAGCCCAAATTCTTAGTCAGTTTCTTCACCTTATACCATAAAAGACAATTAACAACTGTCAGTATAATCACAAACACCAATAGTATCAAAAGTGGTTGAATTAAAACGTTCAAGATTCTTTTTGCAGAAGGTTAGTATCCTGTAAAGATATCCCACCAATGATGAGCAGTTTCAGATTCATTTTGACTAGACAATCCAATAAGTTCATCTTTGGCTATTACTGTTTTAACTATAGACTCAGCCAAGGTTTTATTTTGCTTCTTCAAATGTTCTCGAAGTTCTTGAGACTGGTTCAATATCTCATTTAATTTCCCAGAGACAAGCTTGCATTATGTAGGTTCAAGCTTTCATAATGCCAAAACATTGCCACCTGTTCCTCTGTATATGCAAAAAATGAATATGTTTGTCTGTGCCAAGTCAAAACGGGTTATATTTTTAAGACACCCTAGAAACATGGTGGTCACTCCATATTCTTCAGCTACTGATTAACTGTTAGTTACTAAGCATACATGTCTAGCGCTAACCTCTATAAGCATTTTAAACACATTAGGAGACAGGATCATTCATTTGCAACTATTGACAGAATGTTCTAACAAGCAGGGTTCGTATAAGTGGGATTGTTGATCACATAAAATGCATTTCCAATATCCTTCCCTTGAAATTCTAGTAACCAATATTATAGGTTCCCTGACCCAAGTAGAGTGTCAGTAAAACTAAAAATTTGTACATTACCTCAGGGTTGGTCATATTATAGAATACCAATTTTCCTGCACACCACAGGTCATAGCACTGCACAAATTGTGTATAAGCTTTTATCCAATGTTTAGGATGGACCCATTGTCCAAAAGGTTTCTCCACATGAACTCATTATTACCCATGAAGTAGGGTACAGACAGTCCAGTCATAAATTTTGTCATTTTTTTCCCAATTACTGGTCTCCCAAGTGAGTCTCCCTCTGCTCTCCTTGTTTATGGAGGTGTTATTCCATTGGTTTCAAAGGAAGCACTCCTTAACCTATACAATGTGACACTGGTCAAGTTTGGACATAACACGAAGTTCATTCCATGCCATTCCGTCAATTTACTACTTCTAGTATAGGGTTGCCATATAAAGCAGTTCTTGGAGAAATGGACAGACATCCCAGTATTGTCTTCCCAAGGCCACTTGAAACCATCAGCTGATCCTTCTCAAGGGCCAACTAGGAATGACTGTTCCCATAAACCTGAAATTAAGACATAGCAACATTAACATTAGTTTCACATCAGTCTTACAGATGTGGGTCCTACAGGTTGAGATTGCCATGATCTGCCAGGCGCCTTCTTGACTCTGGAATAGTGGATCCAGGTGTCATGTTTTTCAAGCTTGACTGCAATGTAGGTTGTGAGTAGAACTTGAAAGGGGGCCCTCCATTTCTCTTTGAGAGGATCACCTCTGAAATGCTTTTAACATAAACCAAATCTCCAGGTTTAAACAAATGCACCAGGGCATCCAAACCCCAAGCTCTGGTAGACATTACCCTTCTATTTACTTGCAATTGTTTCCCTGGTGCAATCAGATATTGTTGTATATTAATTCCTCCCACCTGAGTGAGATCCTGTCCTTGGTATCTAGTTTGAAATGGTCTTCATACAAAATTTCAAAAGGACTCAGCTTTTCCTTAGTTCTTGGTTTGATTCAGAGCCTTAATAATGCAATAGGGAGGCCTTAATCCCATCTTAAATGTGAGTCTTGACAAATTTTACTTAATTGTATCTTTATCAAATATGCATCTTTTCACTTGTCCACTTGCTTGCAGGTGTAAGCCGTGTGCAATTTCCAATTAATTTCTAAGAACTGACTAACCTGCAGAACTACTTATGACACACAGTGTGATCCCTTATCAGAGGAGATCGCTTCTGGGACTCCAAACCTGGGAATATTTCTTTCAATACAATTTTACTGGCTTCCTTTGCTTGACTGGTGTGACATGGAAGGCCACAGGCCAACCTGAGAAGGTATCTACTAACACCAACAAATATCTATACCCATTTTGCAGCGGTAGACTGAGCAGCTGGAGTGGGCCTCCACCCTCGGATACCTATCTTTTTCTCATCCTCTCAGGAAGGCCTTTGGGATGCAAATGAGAGGGACTACAATGGGGTTTTGACACCCTTTCCAGCAAGTACGTGTCCTGAGGGCTGGTCTCTCACACCACCCCGTGGCTCAAACACACTGCAGTCTTCCTTTGTGGTGATTTTTATATACAGAAAAAGACCAGTCCTGGATCCAGCATTGGGCCAGCCAATGGAGAGGGAGAGCTGGTGTCAGTGAGGCTCCCAACCCCACCATTGCAGCTCCCTGTTTTCAAGTGTGATTGACTCCTAAAAGCAGCAACAGGCATTCAGGTATGTATAGCAAGGTCCATTTTCCCAGGTAACACCTGAGGAGTTGGAAAAAGGGCTTAACATCTCTTTTCTCTGTCATACCAACAACTGGTATAGAAAACTTATCTAAGGGTCCCTTGCAAGAATATTGAACAGCATAACTAGTTCCCATATTTGCAAAAAATTAACCCTGTCCTTCCCCAGCTTTATTGTTCTGCTAGGGAATTTAATTCCACCCCCAGTCAGTCTGAGTCCCTATTTCAATCTATTGTCCCTATTTTAGAGATAGGATCTAATTTAGACTAGAGGAGCCCCTTCTGCCGAAGACTGGGGACAATTCCTTTTCCAATGCTCTTCTTGCTTACAATACACACACTGATTTAACCCAACCAGCAGTGCCTCATAGACAATTATCTCACTCGTCTCACTCTGCCCTGGCCTCTGCTTTTTGCTGGCCACGCATTCTGTTACCCAGGGCAGACCAACCAGTAAACAACATGTTAAAATTTTTACAGTTACCTTCCAGGTCCAAGTATATCAATTTTCTAGCAGGCTTGTATAGTCTCTCTGAAGAGATTGAAAATGCTTTGTTAGACCCCTGTTTAACCTCATGCACAAGTTTGTTCAGTTTGGTTTGCAGGTCCCATTCTGGACCCCATACAAAATTAATTGTTGACATCCCTCTAATCTGTCCATGTTCCTCCTGGAGTTAGGATTCCAGTCTGGATTCTCCCTGGGCATAAGATGATTAATGCAATCTTCTGGATATTTACATTCCACTTCTTTAGCTTTTCCAACTATTCACTTTTTCTCATTACCAAAAAGGATTTTTTAAAATGCCTGGATATTCCCTCAGGTGAGGTTATATATCATGATTGTTTTGAGTAGCTCAAACACTTTCTTTGGATTGGCCACACAAGCTGTTTCCAATTTAACAAGTCCAATGCTTTAAAAGGGACATGCACATCAACAAGCCATCCCTCCCATCTTGACTGCTTGTCTTAATGGGTCATGAACAGCAGGACACTGCCTCCCCAGTCTTCCAGCCACCTGACTGGAATCTGTATCCTCCAAAAGCCCACTCGCCCCCTTTCACTCGTCTTCATATTGCCAGGGTGGAAAGGTAGAGCGAGGGGTACCATTAACTGCATATCCTCTATATTCTCATTCCCTTTCATTGACTTATAACAACTTTCCTTACTAAACTTACATTTTTCCATCGTAAAACCACCCACACATGGCATATCAATCTCATCCTTTCTTCACGTTTGCGAAACCACATTGACTGCAATATAATATTGCTATCCACGAATTACCCAAGTTTTTCCAGGCAAGGGGTTACTCCCAAACTTATTCCAGTTTCCAGAATACATCCTAATGGTGAGCATTTGGTAATGTCACGTCCTGCTGAAGATATATTACCCATTTTAATAAACACAAATACAAGACACAAGTGAAACAAGAAGAACAACATCAGACACAAGTTAAACAACACTTTTTTAACAGTTAAACAGAGACAAGTAAAACAACGAGATTTTTTTCCTAATACCACCTTAAGACTGTCTCTTTCCCATTTTAGTCAGATCCCAATCAAATACACCATAGTGCAACAGACCAAGTAATTCAAAAGATCAAAATTGCTATAACCAGACAAATCTTATTCAAATCACAAAGGACAGAAAACCATAATGTGGTAACAAAAGGAACAAATTCCCAGGAACCAAGTTAACCAATCAGGGGATCCCCATTCTAAACTTGAGAGCTTATAGGATACGAGGAAGGGGGTTTGGGATATGGACGTTACTCACACAAACAATTATTACAGCTACAGTTAAAAACATATCTGCATACACCGCTTCTCCCATTTTTCCTCTCAATCTCAAAAATAACATTAACTGCAACAAGGTATTATAATTCAAAGTTCCATTTAAAAGGCCACTTCTCCCATCTTCCAACTTATACAATGACCACCACTGATTACAGTATTTTATCAAAGTTTTCTTTTCCACACTTCCACACTGGTGGTCCCCCTATCTCTTACCGATGGGCTATAAATGCAACCCAAGGGACTTTTCTTTTAAAACTCCTCCACTCTGCTGCTCCTCATATGTAATACACCACACAGGAATTTTCTTCCAGCAACATAAAACAATTGAGCTTTCCAAAACATTAGCGTTTCACTTGCTTCACAATTAGAACTACATCTCAGTCACTCAAGATACCCAATTCGCAAATCTTTCAACCATTCTCTTAAAATAAAACAATGCAATTCCTACTAACAGTTCCAAATGGAAGATCAATAATAACTCAATATCCAGATAACACTTACCAAGTTCACAACGTATAATAACATTTACCAAGTATGATTACCAGGAAATCAATGCCGAACCAATAGCACAGTCACCTATGGTGAACCAAAAGCACACTCACCTGTTTTCCTGGTTTGAGCCAGGGTGAAGCCACTTTTCCCTTTTACTGATTTTGTTGTCCCCTTCAGTAAGCTTTTAACTAGTAGCAAAGTGTTCCAGCTTGAAAGGATAAACAGCTGGAATGTTTTTGTAATTCCTGGCACCCTAAGGTCACGTCTTTACTCTGCCAGCTCTACACTACGGGGAGATCTATGACCCCCCATAGGAGAGCTGAACTAGACAGACAGCAAAATTGGTCAGAGATATTCCATTCCATGTATCTGTGTAAGCTCAGAGATCACAGAAGACAACTTCCTTCCTTTTTTCTTCTTCCCTTCTCTTCCGTCCATGGCCAGCATCCAGTAAGGACTCCATTCATCCATCACCGTCAACCCCTAGGCTCGAGGTCTCCTGACCCTCATAACTCTGCTCTCTCTCAGGCAGCTGTCCATGACTTTTCAGGACCGTTCCAGCTCAGGGGAGTGCTGTGGGAGTTGCTGGGGGTGGGAGGAGGAATAGGGGTTTTGTACATTCCTGAATATACTTGTGTATAATTGTATATATTTTCTTTTATCATTAGTGTTTGCTTAAAGCTGTGTAGCTTAGTTTTCATCCAGTAAAGTCTGTCTCTCATTCTCTCTCTCCTTCCCTACCTGGGTGGGAGGGGGAGGGGATCAAGAACATTGCTGTCGATCCTGAGTCAAATGTTTGACACTGTGCCGAACCACGTGTGCAGAACCAAAAGCACACTGGCGTATGCCAAAACCTATTACTAATACAAATTCAATACAATATCAATCAGTAACCCAATGTAGGGGTTATCAATCAAATACGCATATATCAATCATTTACAAGTGTTACATACCTATGTAAACGGCAATCAGATAAAATGCACAATTGACCTTAACCAAATGATCGGTATGAGTCGTTACCTGCATTTGTACACCACCCTGCAGGGTTCTCACAAACTGCGCCTTACGGGGCAGTCTTCAAAATGACTGATCTCAAAACAGAAAGAATGTCTTATCTTACCAGAGCTCCTTGACTGCTCCTGTGAGGATCTGTCGAATCAGTGAGTCCTTCCAGAGAACTCTCTGGGGCCAGCCTAGGATGTCGCCGACTCGGAGGTTCCCGCAGTTGGGCGGAGAATGTCCCATCTGGGTTGCCAAACTGATACAAAATTCAGCGCTTCCAAACCCCCTTGCTTTTCTAACACTCCTCACTGAAGTAGGACGGCTGGGCTGGGCTGGGTAAGGATTCTGAGATAAAGACCCCAATAACAACAAACAAGCTGCTACTGAGCAGGCATTCTTTATTGCAGCACTGGGGATTCTCCCACCCTAAGTGCTGTGAGGAGTTAGCAAAACACTCCTACTCATATACACCAAAAACATGCCTATTCAGTTTTATGTCAATGAGTTCCCAGAATTCTTTTTCATAGTCATTTTATTTCCTGGAATTGCCTATGTTCATATGATGCATGCTTAAGGGTCTCCTGTGGAGTCTTTATTGATTCTAGTCCTTTTGTTGTCTTTGTCCTGTCTCCCATCCTGGTCTGTCTCCAGTCTCCCACTGGTACATTGCCCAGGTGAGTCCAGAATCAACAATGAGTGTTGTTTGTAGGCGCCATCAAGTCTTCTAAGACTTGATGTTCCCACAACCTGCAGGATACTTGGCATAATTGACTGACAGTTTCACACAGCACATAGTTTTAAAAGTAACTTGTTCAGCTAACTTAGTACAGCAAATTCATTATTTTAGTAATTTTTTATTAGGCTATTTTTCTATTTGAATCTACTAATGAGTATCTTATGACTATCAACATGAGGGGGCAGAGAGCTGAGGACGGGGGGGCATAGGACGAGATGAGGGCATCAGAAGGTGAAACGGAGGAGTCAGAGAGCTAGGACAGAGGAGCAGAGAGTGAGGATGAGGGGTTAGAGGGCGAAGGATGAGGGGAGACAGAGGGCAAGGACAGGGAAGGGTGAGAGATAGTGAGGACAGGGGTTTCAAGGCAAGGAAAGAAAATAATTAGGGCTCTGCCTGGCTCTAGAAAAGGTGCCTTTCTGGAGAGGAACACACCTAGATATGACAAGCAGCTTCCTAAGCCTGAGTGTTCAAAGAGCACCAAGCTATGGGAGCTGACAAAGCAGGGCTGCTTTTCTCCTACATCCAATTCCACATCCTTGGGATCCCTGGGAAGTGCCCAACAGAGGTACAAGGAGATGTTCATCCAAGTACCCACAGGATTGGCTGGTGCCGGCCACAGGCAGCTGGACAGAGGGGTGTGTCAGGCACTGCAGGAAGCCTTGAGGAAGCAGGAGCTGGGAAGGGTCTGGTGTCCTGCTTCAGCTCTGTCTGTGCTGCCAGTCCATGCAAAGCTTCTCCAGAGGAGAAAGGATCCTCTGTGGTGGAGCCATTCCCTTGCAGCGACTGCAGGGAAATGACATTTGGGAAGAGACCGAGACAAAATTGCTGCACAAAAGCAGATTGTAAAGTCAAGCTCTCTGCAAAAGCACCAGGATGAGCAGCTCTGGCTTCCAACCCAGAAACATCAGGGCAAGCCTGAAACTGCCACTGAAACGTGCTGGTCAAGAATCAGTTGTGGAAAACAGTCTGTTCCCTGCTTTTTTGCCCAAGTCCAACAAACCCACACATGGGTTTGTGTGACTCAGGCTGCCTCCCTTTCCCTCTAGAGTCTGTAACTGGGTAATCAAGTCAGGTGTTCCTTTTCCTGATTGCAAACTGACAAAAAGGAGAAAGCACAAGGCACAGCAAGCTAGCCCTGCTGCTGTCAGATCTTTCTACCAGCAAGGTCGTGTCTCCCAGTCCTGCCTGTAGTGGCAGAGGAGGGACACAACGCCACCCTTCCCGCGTCTAATCCAAAACCCCTGGGTGAGTCTGGCTACTCTCAGGAATGCCCCAGAACTCCCCTCTAGGACTGCCAGCACCTCAACATCTGAGGCTGCAGCCCCAGCCATGGCCTTTGGGCACCCACAAAGCCCAGAGCTGCTGATGTGAGCCCTGAAGTTGTTCCCTGTGGCGGCCCGTTGCTCCTCTCAGGAGCAGACGGGGAACCTCTGGAGGACAAAGGCTGTCAGGACACACTCCAGAAAGAGAAGATGAGTGCCAGTCCCATCACATGATGGCAAATAATAATTGTAGCTCAACCATATGGTTGAAAAATACTCCAGTCGACACCCACAGAGCATCATCACCATCAGGAAGGAGTGCCCTGGTGGGTGGCACCTGCTGCAGAGCTGCAGGCTGGGGACCTTCCTGTCCCTGTCCCAGGACACCACCCAACAGCAGCTCCCAAGGCCCTTTGGACAGACATTGTCTTACCACCCTCACACTGAAGAATTTCCTTCCTAATGTCAACCTAAATCTCCACTCTTCAGCTTAAAACCATTACCCTTTGTCTCCTCTCACTACAAGCCCTTGTAAAAGTCCCTTCCCAGATTTCCTGGAGCCTCTTCAGATACTGGAAGGTGCTCTAGGTCTGCACCCTTCTCTTCTCCAGGCGGAACAACCACAAATCTCCCAGGCTGTGATCATAGCAGAGCTGCTCCAGGCGTCAGATCAGTCCATGGCCTCCTCTGGACTTGCTCCAAGAGCTCCATGTCTCTCCTGTGCTGAGGACTCCATAACTGGACACAGTGGGGTGTCTCAAGTGCAGAGTAGAGGGGCACGATCACCTCCCTAGCCCTGCTGGCCACACTTCTTTTGATGCAGCCCAGGACACGGTTGGTTGTCTGGGCTGTGAGTGCACATGGACAGCTCTTATTGAGCTTTTACTCTGCCAGCTCCCCCAGGTCCTTCTCCTCAAGGCTGTTCTCAATCCATTCTCTGCGCAACTTGTATTTATTTGTGCCTGGGGTTGCCCCAACCTAGGTGCAGGATCTTGCACTTGGCCCTGCTGAACTTCATGAGGTTGGCATGGACCCACCTTAGAGCCTGTCATGGTCCCTCTGGATGGATCCCTTCCCTCCAGCGTGTCAACCACACCACACAGGTTGGTGTCACCAGAAAACTTGCCGAGGGTGCATCCATTCCACTGTCCATGTCACTGACAAAGACGTTCAACAGTCCCAGTACCAACTCCTTTTTTTAATTATTTTTTTTTTTAGTTATTTTTAAAAAATCATTAATTCCAGGGGCTGCTCTGGAGGAAAGACCCCTAGAGAGAGGAAGAGAGGAGAGAGAGGAGAGGAGAGAGGAGGAGAGGAGAGAGAGGAGGAGAGAGGAGAGAGGAGGGAGAGAGGAGAGAGGAGGAGAGGAGAGGAGAGGAGAGGGGAAAGGAGGAGAGGAGAGGAGAGGAGAGGAGAGGGAGAGTCATGTGGATCCTGCTGGGGGCTCCCTGAGGTCTGTTGCATGGCATGGAGCCCCAAGTGGCACGGCCCCGCTCCCAACCTGGCCTGCCCCTGGGTACCATCAGGTGGGCACCGCGACGAGTCTGGCAGAACCCTGCCCCATCATGCGCCCCAGCACAGGGGTTGCCAGGGGACTGAAGCCCAGGTTGTCCAAGGGGATGCTGAAGGCCATCAGCTTTGTCCCCATGGTCTGCAGCATGTCACGGTGGGCCTTGCAGACTTGGGCCAGCTCCCACTGCAGGTCCTTCCATAGCCCTTTCTCCTGAGCCCAGTGATCCTTCCGGGCCCACTGCATGGACAGGTTGCCCTCTGCCTTCAGCTCCATCAGGTTCTCCAGGTGTCCATGCAACAAGTGCTTCACCTTCTGCTTGTAAATCTTGATCTCCACTTGATGCTGCTGCTCTGCCTCCTCCATCTCCCGGTCCCTGTTCTGCAGCTCAGCTCTCTTCTCCTCCAGCTGCTGCTGGGTCACCTCCAAGAAGGTGTGGATCTTCTCACCCTCCAGCTTGAAATGGTTCCTCTCTTCCCATTCCCGCTCCAGCTCCTCCCAGGGACCTGCAACGTTCATCTCCAGCTGCTCCCTGCTGATCTCCTCCGGGGCCATGGCACCCATCCCTGCGGAGCTTTTCTCCCTTTCTCTCTTGCCCATCTTCTGCCTGGCAGAGCTGCCTGTCTGCTGGCAAGGCCTCAGGGACCTTGGGGACAGGGTCTGTATGCAGAGAAAGCTGGAGGTTGTCCCCAAAAGCCTACAGGAGGAAGGAAAAGAGGGAAAAACACATCACACCGTGCTTGATGGTGCTTCTTGGCTGACCAGTACCAGCAGCCCTGGCCAGAGGTGCCCAGTGGTGCTGGCAGCAGGGGCTGCAGTCCCTGCAGGGCAGAGGGAGGCGAGAAGTGGGTCCCCAGGTGAGGGAGGAGGGCTGGGGTCATGGGCACTGTGTGCTGGCCCTGCAGAGAAGCAGGACTGGCTGCTGTCAAGGGGGCTGGAGCTGCTGCTGGAGCACTGGAGTGCCACCTTTGGATAGTCCACTGCTCAGGGGCAACAGGAACCCTCTCTCCCCAGGAGAGTGAGGCAGGCCAGTCCTGCTGATTCTAGGTCCCTGGCTCACAACAAGCCTGGTGCTCATAGCCACAGACAAGAGTCCCAGCTCGGGAGGAGCTCATTACCTGGGTTGTGTCACTGCTGCTTGAGGGAAGGAAGTGACTGGAAACTCTCCTCAGGATCCATCTCACCTGCAGGGAGGGGAGAAAACAGCAGGGTGGGTAGGACACAGCCCTAAGCTTCGCAAAGGGTTGAAGGAGCTTTAAACTGGCAGGGCTGAGGACAGTGGCTTGTGCTGGGGCTGCCCTTCCATGGGACCCCTGCGGCAAACACTGCCAAGGAGATGAGATCATCCAACTGGTTGTGCTCACTGGTCTGGACCCTGCCCAGCCCCATGGATCCCTCACTCACTGAGCTGCAGCAGCTGGACGAAAGGTCACCTTGTAGGGCTGCTCTCCTGGGGAGCCTCCACCTCCTGCCAGGCCAGCCTGGAGCATACTCTTCACATCCTGCAAAATAGGGAAGGGCTTGGCCGGGGGGGAGCTGAGAGAAAGCCCTGAAAGTGGTGGGGGGATACTGGGAGCTACTGGGGGTCAGGGAAAGTTCTGGGCCTGTGCTCGGGGTCTGCTCACCAGCTCCACACTCCTGCTCTCTCACCGTCGCTGTCCTGCCAGACACTGCAGGGTTACAGCCACCCTGGGGTGACTACAAGATGTCACATGGGGTTGGTCACCATGGGCCCCGTTATGACCTGCTGCCAGGTGGGCAGGGGCCCACTGCAAGGGCAGGGAGCCAGCTCACCACTGGCCCCTGGGTCCACTTGCAGAGTCCCCAGGCCCCATCTGACCTTTGAAATGAAGAAAGTTCTCCCCAACAGTCTAAGTACTGTTCAGTCCTTATCTTTATTCACAGTACGGACACACAGGGGAATAGCTCCTCCAAAATGTGCACACCTTACAGGTAAGGTGAGAGATATATATACAGCTGATACTTAATTTTGTGTAATATTTCTAAGAAACTGTTACATATTCGTTAGTGTCCTGAGAAATAATTTACATTAAGTGTCTTATGTGGGAGGAGAGAAGATGGACCGTTTCCCACACCGCCCATTATCACATGCATGTTAAGTCCATTAGGGTCTCCTGGGGGTCACTTCATCCTTGAGGTCTTCCTCACAGGAACCTTTGGCCAAGTTCTCTCCTCCCGTTTATCTCTGCTGACCCCACAGTAGAACTGGTTACCGCAGGCATCCCATAGTCCTAGTTGAAATAACTTCTTTCTTCTTCAAGGACCCTTGTATTTCCTCCCTAAAACTACAGATAAGCTCACACAAAAGACTTTTACAAACTCACTAGCAGTAAGTCCAGATGAAGATTTTACACCCTACAAGCAGTTAATATTTGAAGTCACGAGTTTGGTTAATGCTCTGTTTCATTCCCCACCTTTTCTTTTCTCATTGCAAATTCTTTTGCAACATTTTATAATAACTCATCCTGCTTTACTTTACAGGGTTAGGGTTCTTTCATGCAAAATTAGCCCAAAATGGCTTTGAGATGTCAGGCAGTCCAGTGCAGGGGCTCTCATTAGCTCTTGTTTAGCTGCTGGGATGCCCTTTGTGTCTCACAGTCCATACCAATTTGGACTGACTCCATTTTATCAATTCATACAGTGGTTTTACTAAAAGTCCTTAGTTATAGCTTCCAGAGTCAACTTCAACCTGTCATTCCCAAGAATGTCCGTAGTTCTTCTACTGTTTTGGGGCAGGGGTGTCTGGCAGATGGCTTCTTTTCAGTCCTTCCCCCAATGTTCGTTGTCCTCTGGAAACCATCATATCCCAAATAGATGGACCTGTTGATGTATAGCTGGCTTTTGTTGGGAAATTTGATATCTGTTAAGATCCAGGTAGTTCAACAGACTCACAGTCCAGTCATGAAGTTTTCTTTTGTTCTAGTGGCTAATAGTATATCATCCACATACTGGAGTAAAATTCCTTCAGGTCTGAGGGCTCCCAACTCTCAAGTTCCCTTGCTAGTTGATTTCCAAAAATAGTACAACTGTTCTTAAATCCTTATGGCAACACTGCCATGTCAGCTGAGATTTCCTTCCTGAATCAGGATTTTCCCCCATTCAAATGCAAACAGATGCTGGACTCTCTCTGGCTAGACTTAGGCAGAAGAAGGCATCCTTAAAATCAGAAACAGCAACTAAATCAGGTCATCTTTATTTTGGTTAGCAAAGTATAAGTGGTGGCCACCACTGGATGTATATCCTCAGTGATTTTGTTTATTGCTCTTAAATCCTGCACTAACCTGTAACTTTTGCCATCTGTTTTCCGAATTGGTTAGAATGGGAGTATTATATTCTGATTCACATTCAATCAGTAATTTATTACTTCAGAAATTTGTCAATATTTTTCCTTTATTCCTTTTCGATCCTCTAATTTTAATGGACTACTGTTTATACTTTCACAGGCTGAGCTCCTGATCTCAATTTTACTTCCTACTGGGGCTGCACCTCTTTGCTTCCCTGGGACCTCAGATGCCCATACTCCAGGATACACTTTATTTATATTTCTTCAGGCTAATTTGACTTAACTGCGGTGTGTATTAGGGCTAGACTTAGGATTTCAATTAGCTGATCCTCCCCCAACCGTCGTTCAATTTTCCCTTTATCAAAAAACTATTTTGCCTCTAATTGCTCCAATAGTCTCGACCCAACAAACAGTTTAGGTGACCTGGCATATATAAAAATTTATGAATGCCCACATGCGTCCGTAATTTATATTTCAGAGGTTGCAGGAAAAATGCCTTCTCTTGCTAGGCCAGTGCTCTCAATACAGTCACAATATCCTGATATTTTGGTATTAATTCTTGTTTTAATACAGGAAAGGAGGCACCAGTGTCAACCAAAAAAAATTCTACTTCTTGTCCCTTTCCCCCCAGCCTTTATTTTAACCAGTGGATCTGCTAGGTAGATTCCCCAGGTCCCTGTCAATGTGCAACCGCCGTAGCCCCTGCCATCTGGGGGATTCACACCTTGGGCAATCTCTTTTCCAATGTCCTGTTTCTCTGCAATATGCACAACGATCTGATCTCAGGGGCTGATGCTGATTCTCTCTTCCTCAAGGTCACTCCTCTCTCCCTTCCTCAAGGCAACCTGATTTTGTTTAGTTAAAACTACATCTCCCTCTCTATTTCCTTACACACTCTCCATGCTTCTTCCAGTTATTTTTCCAAATCTCTATTGTCTGGTTCTTTAGTTTTCTGTAGTTTCTTACTTACATCCTTTGCTGACTGCCCAGAAGCAGAGAAGCCAATTGCTGTCTCACATTCTCAGAGGATGGATCAGAGTAGTGTTATTTCTGCATTGCTATTCTCAGCCAATCCAGAAACTCAGAGGGGGTTTCAGTTTGTCTGTGTTTCACCAAATATAAAGTAGCCCTATTTACAGCCTTAGGTATAGCTCTCTTCAAGTCCAAATTTGATCACCCTTGATAGCTTTTTAACATTTCACACTCCCCTGCTACACTGGGGTCCCCACCCTGGATCAGTTTAGGAATACGTGCATCTACGGTCCTGGCAACATTCAGGAATTTATTTGTGCCTGGACATGGGTTTTAGCTGTGCTTATGACCACTTGCTTCTCTGTTTCTGTTAAGGCGTCTAGCATCAGGTCTATATCTGCCCAGTCTAGATTCAGATTCTTAACTATTAATTCAAATAATTTTGCCACCCCTTCTGGATCGTCCCTACAGCCCTTTGCCTCTTCCCTCCAGGAGTCAAGCTCGCCGGTGGTGAATGGTACTTTTATTTGCACCGGTTGTCCATCAGTCCCCGCAACTTGTCACGAAGGAGCCTGAAATACAGGTTTCAGCCTACTCCTGGTATGATAGGATATTGGGGTAAAGACTGGCTGTGGCTTCTCAGCTTCTCTTGCCTTTTCAGGGGTGCCTTCGTTCTCTGATCTAAGAGCCTGCGGGAGAGGCACAGCCTGAGGGAGAGGCTCTAACGGAGGAACTATCCGGGAAGGGGGTGATGGAAGAACAAAATCATCTTCCATCCTTTCCTCAGCTTCAGTCAACTTCACACATCTTTGTCTGATATTACATGCTGAGCAACTGTCCTGGTTGCCTTCTCTGTTCCTTTTCTAATGCTAATACCACAGGATCTTGTGAAGCTAAATTAATGACATATTCCTTTTGTCAATTAGGGTGGTCTCTCAAGGTGAAAAACATCTCTGCATATCTCACTTCATCCCATTTTTCTTTCCATCTTAAAAACATTAACTGTAACAAAGTATTATACTTCAGAGTTCCATTCATAAGCCATTTTTCTCCATCATCCATTTCATCTAATGGCCACTACTGATTACAATACTTTATGAGAGTATTTTTATTCACACTCCCTCCTGGTGGACCTCCTATTTCTTTCCAATGTGCCAAAAACACCCTAATGGGCTCTTTTTCATAACTCCTCCACTTCGCTTGCCTCCCATTTTGTTAACTAAGTCACACACCCTGCCCACATAGTACTTACAAAACTCCACCAGTCACTTTGCACACCCAAAACCTATTTCTGCTATAGGTGGGTAAAACAATAATCACTGTTACTCGTTGGATACTAAAGTCACACTGTTTCTCTGGCCATTTTCCACTCACGCCACAAAGACAGGGGATCCCACTTTTACACAAACACAGTTATGGCACACAAACACAATTATAGATCTGGACTTTAGGACAGAACTAAACCTTTTGCTTCATTTGTCTCTGGCCGCACCCCTTGCGGGACGACAGAACCATGGGTCAGAATCCACACTTGCTTCGTAGAGCAGCTGCGTCTCACTCACCCATCCAGTTCACAAACTGTTGAATTGTCCCATTAAAATAGCACAATCCAATTCCTATTGATAGTGACACAAACCAATGTAATCAAAGCCAATATTGCCAACCACAACTCAATGTCTATATAACATTTGCCAAATTCATTTACCAAGATGTCAATATCAAAACAGAAGCACACCCCTGTGTACCGAGAGCATACCACTGAGTACTGGCAGCACACCACTGTGTTGCAGTGGAACACTGAAGCAGAAATACAACTTTTGTGATAAACTGAAATAGAAGCACATGATTATGATGTACCAAACCAGACCAGAAACAGAAGCACACCACTGTGTTGCAGTGGCGCACTGAAACAGAAGCACACAATTGTGAGGTACCCAACCCGGTGTACACCAGAGTGCTAGCTACATGGCATACACTATCCTGCACAAGTTCCCTTATGATTTATGGATAGCACCCAGAGCAGATGACCAATCCCAGAACAGAACAGAGTAAAATTAAATAATACCTTTTTGCCAGATGGTCCTTGTCTGCCCCTGCAGTGATCTGATTGAGGTGAGGAGTCCCTCTGGAAAAACCCCCAGGAGTGCCCAAGGGAGTCCTGTCCCCAATGGGTCCGGCAGCCAAGCAGAGATTGTCCTATCTGAGTCACCAAACTGAAACAAAGTAAGTTCACCCAACAGTCTAAGTACTGTTCAGTCGGTATCTTTATTCACAGCGCCGGACACACAGGGGATAGCTCCTCCAAAAATGTGCCCACCTTACAGGATAAGGTGAGAGATATACATACAGCTGATACTTAATTATGTGTAATATTTCTAAGAAACTGTTTACATATTCATTAGTTTCCTGAGAAATCATCTCCATAAGTGTCCACGCATTATCACATGCATGTTAAGTCCATTAGGGTCTCCTGGGTGTCATTTACTTAATCCTTGAGTCTTCCTCACAGGAACCTTTGGCCAAGTTCTCTCCTCCCGTTTATCTCTGCTGACCCCGCAGTAGAACTGCTTACAGCAGGCATCCCTAGTCCTAGTTGAATGACTTCTTTCTTCTTCAAGGACCCTTGTATTCCTTCCCTAAAACTACAGATAAACTGTCACAAAAGGCTTTTACAACT